>NW_022987720.1:4542254-4822254 GCF_902827165.1 Trematomus bernacchii | reverse complement strand
TAACCTTAGAGCAAACGATTACTGCTGTGTGGTGGACTTGTTGTCATTTTCTCTCTGTTGATCATTATTGATCTTGGATCTTCATTGCTGTCCCTCTTGCCTTGCACAACACTGACCCCCTCTCAGGCAGAGGGCACCAGCTGTTGAGATTTGACAGTGTGAGAGACTAATGCACCCGACCAGTTTCTGATAACTTGCCAGCTCCAATCATGTTCCAACAGACATGTGGTGGCTCAACTTAATCCATCCTTAATCCATGAAGCCATCGCTCTTTGATGCTCCATCCTTTTATCTGCTGCCTGTATTTGGTTGTTTGTCAGTCTATCCTTGTCATTTTGCCTATTGGTGGTCACGGTTAAATTCAGTTTCTTTATTTTACAGGATTTGCTTACATCTCGTGTTTTTTTTACAAAATAAATAGAGGGATGGCACAAGTATAAGACTTGGGGAAAATGCAGTGCGAGAGAAGGCAATAAACAGAGCATTAGCACCCATATTTGTCCTGCTCTTTCTCAGAAACAAGCAAAGCATCAACAAGATAAATAACTGCTTCTTTACCAAATTCTGGGGAAAACTATTGAAAGCAGACCATTCCTGCAGCCTGTACAGTGTCTGCACAATCAACACTTGCATTTTCTTGCATTGTAAACGTATTTGACTCTGGAATTGAATATCTTATTTTGCTCCGTTCAGCATCCTTAGGGGCCTTCCTGAATTGCGTTTCTACCAGTGGGAAGCATCCGTCATTCTCCACTCGATTACCCTCCCCTGGGTTGCATCAGTCATTCCAGCATCGTTTGGCCTTCCCTTGGGGGGAATCAGTAATGCCGGACTTGCCCTGCCTCCCTGGGGTGCGCTCACTGGCTGCCAGACTGGAACAGTGACTTCTGGGTGATGGATTTGCTCGGGGCTCACCCCCTGGGGTCTGGACTTTCTCTCTGCTTCAGGACAGTGCCTGTCCTAAAACAGCCCACCTGCCTGATGCGTGATAATATAAAAAAACTTGTGGCCCTTTTTTAAGCAGATTATATAGATTATTTTCAAAATATAACCACTTCAACTACTGTCAATAACATTCAGATTTCACACTGTTCCTTATTTTCCAGGGGAATATGCTTTATTCATACCATGCTGCAGCTGATGGAAAATCTGCATATACATAATATACAGCTGGTCCGTCTGACCACGTCAACATTCGGTGACATGTCGGTTGTATATTAAATGCAGGCTGTATTTTACTCTTGGCAGTCAAATTAAGCTGTAAAACCAAGCTTATCTTCCAAAAACTGATTGGATTCCATCATATTGGTCCTCACTATGTCTTAACAGTGGCTCTTACCAAGCCATGAATGATGTGAACTTCATCTAGTCCCCTGAGTCATAACCATTTAGTCATGTTTTTTTGTTAATCCCGGGCCACTGGAAGCTTTTGGGTGTTTGCATGCCCTTTTAACAGCACCCATTATGTTGATGCATAGTACTGAGCTTTGCAGTCTTTGCAAGCAGAAGCCATTTAATTTCAATGTTTTTTTTCAAATTGCGTCTATTATTTCGTACGTAAATGGTTTTCTAGTCCCACTTTACCAATTCAAAGCAATAATGTTTAATGAGCTTGTCGGCTATTTGGGATTTTTTTACGTCTATACAGTGCTCTCCAGGGCTTTGTTTATGTTTACGGCTATATAGTGTATTCATCCACACACCGAATGGCACTCGCTTCCATTAAAGACGGCATTTAAAAGCCTCAAGTATAAATGTGAATCATTGTAACATCCTGATTATTTCTGTTCAGCTTGCTTTAGCTTTGCGTCCTTCTTCTCAAGTGTCCTTTACATTGAGTAGATGCTTGTGACATGAGCAGTTAACTAGTATAGAGTAGCATGCCTGGTTAGCTTATACTGAGGCATAGAGAGAGCCCGGGCAGATCAGTTCATCTCCTCACTTTTTCTCTGCTCTGTCTCTCTGTGTGTAATCACTAGCTGAGCATTGGCTGAAGGGCCCGCCTCCCTCCTGAGGAGTGTCCTCCTGCTCTCATTACTGTGGCATTGGCTACTACTGTGTGTGCGTTTGTGTGTGCGTTTGTGTGTGCGTGTTTTTCCAGGCAAAACCCACTTTAGAAACAGCCCTAAAGCATTCACGGTGTGTAGTCATGCCTTCAGTTCCCATTGTTTTTCTGGCAAATACTTTGGCCTTTGGGCTCCACACTCCATTCACCTGTGCTTATGGCTCACTGCTACCCCATGAAAGGTGACTCGGGTACGGGCACGGAGCCCAGCTGTCTGACCCCCCCCCGTCCTTGAGCTCCATCGGGGTCCTTTGGGTTATTAGTAAGTGTTAGCATTCGCAGTAAGAGCCTCATGTGCAGGCTGATGACCCCCCCCCCCACTCTTCCCTCTGTCACCTGGCTGGCTCTCAAATCACAGATTTTTTGTTTCATGCATGCTTAAACACATTAAGTTAATAGACACACATGCCCACAGTTCATTCTGTTGTATTTCGCATTAAAACACACACACTGCATTTGCACATTTATTCACTCAACCAAAAGTATACACACTCACACACACACTTAATATGCCGCTAGCCTGAGTGATGAGTCACAGGCGGGAGAATTATATGGTAACAAATTCATAAATGCAGATCATTCTAATTCATCAAAATGGTATTGCGAGAGAGTATGGACAATCAAAGAAAATGAAGTCTGGATTCTGCTCCTAATCAACATTACATGTAAATCACCACGGATGGAAGTCCTATTGACAGTAGTGGTGATTTGAAAAAGCACTTAAATCAGTGATACAGCCTGGAGTTAAGCTGCTCTCCTGTTCTCAATTGCCGTTAATGCAGCAAGTGAGAGTTCGATGAGGAGATATTCACCAAGTGATTGACAATTGCCATCCTGGTATTGGATGAAAAATGTAATCAACTTCATTTTATATAATGACATGCATATAAATGGAAAAGAAAATCCTTCAACCTGCCTACCTCTCTCTCCCTCTTTCCCACATCCAGTAAACACATTTATCGAGCCAGTATTTCATGTGTGCGCTGAGTTTGTGTCTCTGTGCACTACAGCGATGGAGTTTGTGCACACACTTCCATTAGGGGCTTTCAGGCAGGTCCCAACAGCAGGCCCAACCTGCTAATGCATGTGCGGTTTATGGTCAGATGGACTTTATAGTGCTGGAAAAGCTTTACCTCCACCTAGCCTCTCAACATGTGATGGTCAGAGTAAACAACAGATTGAGGAAGAGAGGAAAGGAGGGAGAGAAAGACCTGAAGCTACCCATGGAGAATTACATAACATGTGGTTAATGGAGGAGTTGCTATTTCTTACCTTGAAAAGTGAATCACCTCGTCGCCCAGAGCCTAAACTATAATTGTCTAAAATTATGAAAATTAGTAAGGAGGAGGAGAAGAAAAAGGAAAAGAACAATCCATCCCTTGAGGGGAAAATTACATTTAAAGGGGACCTATCATGCAAAATGCACTTTTGTACGTCTTTTAACATGAATATGTGTCCCCGGTGTTCCAGGGAACTCACCAAGTGTCAGAAAACACAACCCTCTCTATTTTCCTCCATACCCAAATCTCTAAAAAAGGGGCTGCAACGGATCTGATCAAAACTGATCCAGATTTGAACACTGTCCTGACGTCAGGACAGTGGCGCTACGGCTATTGGGCCAACTCCACCAATCAGGAGGAGACAGCCACGGCCATTGCCGTTCGAAAGCGCTGGAGACGCTGTAGTACATATGCCAGGCCTGTAGATGGTGCTGTTCTCACAGAATCTGCCCTTGCAAAAACAGGGGTAACATTTTCAAATTGAGCGAAATGAGGCATGGCTAAAATGCATGATCTGTTTGGTATTTTGAAAAAAAAAAAGTATAAATATGCCTTATATAGGTATGGTCCTACACTATATTATTCAAATATAGCATGATAGGTCCACTTTAAAAAAAAATCTACATTTTCTTTGTTGTTATGGACATTAAATACACACATACTGAAACAGGACCTGTACACATTTATGCCCTGAAATACACACATGCATTAATGGAGATGTTCAGTGCCTTGCTCAAAGAAACCTCGACATGGCCCAGGAGGTAAGAGCAAGAAATAAAGCAACAAGACAAAGCAATTAATGCTCACTTCCAGTACCGTACTTTATACTTGATGCTTCACACACAATTTCAGGTGTGTACTAAACGGAAATGAACTGAAGCTCAATACCCAGCTGTACTGGAAGACTTGTTTGATTTTGGCCAGCAGAGTCAGCCAGAAGTCTCCCTTGACTTCATGATCGATGGCCGGCCCAGACTTCCAACACCGGATCACACCAACAGAGACGGGATAGAGATTATGCTGTCCCACAGGCTCGGTGTACTAAAGGTACACACCACTTAGCAACTGCCCCCGTTTTTTTCTCTCCTTCATGTCATGACCATCTATCCCTCTAGAGCAGAATTGCTGTAATAGAAATGTTAAAAGTACTGACAGATTTCCAGAGACAGACATGAACAGAGAGAGAAAAAGGGAACATATTGACCTGGAGGCAGCAGGCGGTCAGTTTAAAGTCTCTCTGACCTGCCAGCTCCCCCTCACCCTCCCTTTCGTCTCCCGCACTGTTTGCCACACCGAATCAGGGGGCGACCTAAGTGGGGGAAATAAAATAAGGGGCACAATCATTTTCCCTTGGCTGCTCCATCTATTCCTGGCCTGACAATCAATCTGAGAGACATGGTCTAAGCTCTGCACCCTGCCAGTATCCCCCCCTGCCAATATCTATGGTAAGCACACCAACTCAGTGCTGACTCACCGTCCATATTGTGTTTTTCTCTGTGTGTATTCTGGACGTCTGTACCTCTGTGGTGCTGACAAATATCGCAAGTTTCAGATGACTGTGTGTAATCCTGGCTCCAACACACTTACTCACATAGTGGCCCACTCAATCAGCCTCACACAGAAAATCAATAGCATAGAATAAAACAGGAGAGAATTGACCCAATTATTATTATGCAGATTACACGAAGAAATCATATTTTTCCGTTACTTCCTGTTGTTTCCTCTTTTCTCCTTTATTCGTCCTGCCCTTTACCCACCTTTACTTGCACACTAATTTGTTCTCCTTTATGTTCTTCTACCTGCTGGCCATTGTCCCTCTCCTGTCAAGGGTAATTAATTATTTAAAAAAAGAAGCGGCACATTTGCTGGAAGATAACGTTGGTCTGCTCCTTCAACGTCTCAGTGGTTTTGGGGTTTTATGTCCGCGATGCACTGAGCCAAAACGATTTTGGATTTCCTTCTGCTCCGTGGAAGGTTCAATTTGACTGTTTAAATCTCACATCTGAGGAAGGGTCTCCGCTGTCATCCTGTTTCTGAATGCTGCCCTTTTTGTGGAGAAAACCATCTCTTTGATCAATTAAACAACCTCCTGCAGTCTCTGTACAATCAGTAGATTTTTACTAAGCAAGCTTTTCCTTCGAGCCGAACAGTATGAGGCCACACTCCTCTCTCGCTCTACCTGCCTTCTTCCCCTTCTGTTATCACTCCTCTCAGTACCAATTTCCCTAATACCACCCCTCAGTAAGCCAGCAAGTTAGCATATGCTTCGGCTCATATCCTCGTCTTTCCATTTATGCCATCATCTGCTCTTCGCATGCCACTCCTAAATCATTCATGCTCTCCCTCTTTTCCCACCATCCCTTCTAAAACCTTCTTCCCATTTCCTCCTCAAGTCTTAGACAGATGGCTTACATGCTATTTGAGCATGCCTTGATGTGACGCTTATGCAGACCATTACATGCTGCTAAAACATTGATCAAATGCTTCCTCTGACACGGCAGCATCTAACTATGCAGGGTCAGGTCCTTGAGGGGCCAGTTTCCATTACAGGAACTACTACCACTCACGCATTGTGATTCCCCTAACGGCTCAACGTTAAGTGTGTGTGTGTTTTTGAGTGTTTCTGCTGCATAGAGCTTTCTTTGTATGTCTGCTTTCTTTTACAGTAATTACTCTGAATTTTGCCATAAAAAAGCCGTTGAGCAGCATCCTAAGGGTAATGTAAAAATCTGCAGGTAAATGAAAATAATGTATATGTCATTCTTTGCGACAATGCCAGATTTAGTTGTACCATCTGATTAGGATGTTGATCATTGGACAATTTAGGTAAACAATCAGTTTCCATGTTTCTCTGTGATTGGCAGATCCCTGACCTAATTGTAAAAAAGGGAGATGAAAGTAAAGCTGCACCTTAAAGGGGACCTATCATGCATAATGCACTTTTGTACGTCTTTTATACATGAATATGTGTCCCCGGTGTGTCAGGGAACTCACCAAGTGTCAGAAAACACAACCCTCTCTCTTTTCCTCCATACCCAAATCTCTAAAAACGGGGCTGCAACGGATCTGATAAAAACTGATCCAGATTTGAACATTTCTCTGACGTCAGGACGGAGGAGCTGACCTATCAGGGGAATGAGAGGTTGCCGTGGCATGGTAACAGCATGGTAACACGACGCTCGTAACTCGGCCCCCTCCTTTGCAGGGGGGCGTGGTCAGCTGCAGCGCATGCAAAGACAGGGTGGAGGAGAGCAAAATAGAGCGAAATGAGGCATGGCTAAAATGCATGATCTGTTTGGTATTTTGAAAAAGAAAACGTATAAATATACCTTTTATATAGGTATGGCCCTACAATATATTATTCAAATATAGCATGATAGGTCCACTTTAAGGTAGTAGGGAGATCAAACAAGCGAACAATAAAGTAGCAGAATAAGTACAACAGAAAAACATTGGTTAAAGGAGGGGGATAGTGCACTGAGCTTACCCTCAGAGGTAAATACAGTGGTGCATTAAAAACAAAGCACAACTGAACATGGTTTCCGCTGTTATATCACAGGGAGATTAAAGAAAAAACGTTCTATATATAGTCTAATCTGCAGAAGGGTACAGCCTGCAAGAGGAGCCAAATGCCACATAAGAAATTGTGTGGATAAAGAGTTTCATCGGTATGATGGGTAGTCAGAAGCCCTTCAAAGCACAGTCATATTGAAAAGAGTTTCTTTTAAAGTCTCAACTCCGCCAAGAGTTACCGCTGTTGACAAGTAGTGTTTGAGCTAAGAAGCTTTTGATAAACTAAAGAGACACGTTACATCAGAAATGTCTTTTTCACACAACGTTGTTATAAGATTAGACACAAGACCACTCCATCAAATTTGTGATACTCAAGAAAGTGGAGAGGGGGATCAGAGATGACAGGAAAGGATCTGTGTCAGCAAGGAAACTGTTTGTGAAAAAACGGTCAAACATAAGCTTTAACTCCGCTCGAGTGGTACCTCCACGCGTCGGACCAAAGACATCAAAGAAAATTCAGAGCTTTTAGACGTGACGAGAATTCAAAAATAGATTTACTACAGTGCTGCAAGTGTGGGCGTTCATTGGTTCAGCACATTTCATAGTTATCACCCAAATGTCTGAAAAGTGGGACATTTTCACTCGTCACCCCGAAAGAGATGAGTCTGGCTTTCTGGGAAACATTTTTTAGCAGAGAAAGAAAAGCATCTCATGACAGAGAAGAAAATGTTTGCCATGTGCTTGGTGATTTATTTATTTTTACAGGGAGGAAGGTGAGGAAGAGGGACTCAAACATGACATCATGGAGGTGTAGAAAATTGAAAAAAGGGATATTGGGTCAAGAGGAAACGGGAATTAGACATGGAGTCAAGGAGGGGAAAGATGAGAGGAGAGAGGATGAGATGAGACCCTGACAGAAGAAGAAAAGAGTCTGGAGGAAATGGTCGATAGATGTGTGCGATTGCTTTTTCCATCTTTGAGGTTTGCAGGGCTTTTTTCAGGGTCACTGGAGACACACACAGGAAAAGTCACACACACAAAAACACATACACTGTCCAGAATCGATCCAAGAGCTCATTTTCAGTGTGAAGGATATTCTGAGTTTGGTGATGGGCTGAAAATTAATTTATTGCTTCAGTACAACTTCATTTTCCCCGGCTGCCTTGCTTAGCACTGTGGTCAAAAGGGAAATACCAACAAAGCCTATTACACGTTTCTGCAGTTTACAGCCGGTTAGGTCTTGTTGAATGTCTGCCTCTTCCAGTCTCTGTCTCCTTTTCAATGTGTGTGTGCGTGTGTGTTTGTGAACGTGTGTGCGTGCAGGTTCGTGCCTGCTAAATATCATTGGGATTAGCACCGGGGGCTTAATTAAAAAGCAATTACCTTTGGTCGCTGTGGGCGACGCTTGGCGGAGAGTAGCTCCACTAATCTGGTGAATGGTGTGAGGGACCCTCAGCGTGTTACACACACACACACACACACATCCACACAACCTGTGCAATTGTCTGCAGAATTAAAGGAGGATTAAAACAATTGTTAATTAGTGGAGAGGGATGGTGGATAAAAGGAAGAGCAGGGGCCACACTGGGCTCTCATACCCGCTGTGTGTTTGTTTATGAGGTTAAAGGGGCAACAGATAAACCCGGGGTAAAAACATTATCTTCTATGATGGGATACATGCTCTCTCTCTTCATCCCTCTCCATCTCTTTGTCCTTTCTTTTTACTCTCTTGAAATCCTAAAATAGGTTAGCACTGTTAGCGACAGAGCTAATCTATTAATTTTAAAAGCTCCAATTAGATGTTGCTAATGACAGTAATTAGATCATCTCTCTGAGACTCATTGCGAAGTGCCCTTGAAAAACCCTGTATGCTTGTGACAGAACGGGGACATCTGACAAATGCATATGTGTGTGTCTGTGCGTGTAAATGTGTCACTGTGACACTCTGACAGAGCTTTCTGAATACAAAGGATGCTTTGTGTTCACTTGTTAAACTGAAGATTTATGTATTAGGCTTTTGAGTACCCCGGGTGAAGTTTGGGTAAAGAGTGCAGGGATTACACTGTGTTGGTTCAAGCTAAAGAATAGGAAATGTAAGCTGTCTGAGCCAGAGTCCTGAACGTGCCTTAAACTCAGCCTGTACCTGTGCCTCAAGACTAGACCTGAGGCCTGTACTACGAAGCCGGATTTTCCTAACCTGGATATGTTTGAGTTAGCCGGTTGGCCCAATCCAAAACATACGCGCTCTCGCTAAGCGGTCCTACGACGCTGGTTATCAAGTGGATCGCTTAAGCCAGCCGTGTCCTATCTAGTTAGGTGCGTGTTCACATGAAAGGGGTGGTATTTGGAGCATTCGACCAATCTCAAACATGGACAAGCGTACTGACAGCGCAGCGTCATACTTCCTGAATGAAAAGTGAACTTTAATATTAGTCAAATATGAAGAAGTTAAACTTTAAACATCCATGACTTAAACACTTTATCCAGGATAAAAGCCACATAGCTGCACCTGCAAGGTGAATACAGCTGGTAAAAGAAAAAGCGTTTTAATGCGTACATTAACAGGTTTATGATATCACTGCCCCGTCCAAGACACGAGTGGATCTGACTTTAATTACATTTGACTCGAATGTTTCGTCAACTTAATGTGTTGCTTAAAATAATACTTCTGCATACAGTATGTGACACTGTGAGTGTTGCACGGCCAGATACGGCTCAAGAAGCTGACTCAAATAAGGAAATATATGATACATTATGATGTGATATGATATGAATGATAATGGGACACATCGACGTCTGCACTCGCAGTGCCGCGGACTGTACTTAATGTTACTCTGATCCGGTTACTTATGTCGTGGCAGATATTTAAGTAAGCTTTCTTAACGCTAATGTTATAATAGTCAGATTGCTCTGAAGATGGGAGGGGATATTCTATTAATTTTCACGTTCACACAGTCAGTTGAGGTTAGCCGCTCAGCATAAGTTACCATGGAGATCTAGCCCGCTAAAAAGAGAACCAGCGTCGTAGGACCGGAAAGCCCGAGTTTTCCCTGAAGTCAGCCAGTCTAATTGTTTTAGAGATGTTCTCTCAGTCGTAATATATATAAAAACTAATCGCTGATATGTTTTGTGGCAATAAATGCATATTCTTTAACTATCAGCATGCAACACTAAAACATCTCAAAACAATCTGCCTTACCAATTAAAAGATCAACTGTGCCCTTTTCCATTATAGGCAGCTAGATGAGCGTTGCTGGTGACCTCAAAATGTTTTCCCAGCTGAACTTGATAGTCTAAACTGTTCATATCCAGGACTGCACTTTGTACAGGCACTGTTGCAATAATGTTCAAGAGTAGGAGTTGTGGAGGAAGAAAACCTTTCCACTGTGGATGGTTTCAGTGTCGGGTCTCCTCTGGTCAACTGCATAGGCTGTGCTTTATCTTTTCCGCACTTGCCAGTTGGAATTGTGTATCTACTCGCAACACATAACACGCATGGATGCAAACGATTTGCGATTCAGGGGCTGAAAGAGAGAGGAACTTTCATATAAAAACCTAGGATAGTATAGTATATAATACATGAATGCAATATACCTGATTGGTCGAAAGTGACGTAAAAAAAACACAGTGGTGGAAAGTCAAAAAATGAAATTAAGATAATTATTAAGAATAAAAAGCCTTACATTTGAAAATATTCCAACCCAAGCCCAAAGCTGTAAGCTGAAGAGGTCTGTTGTCAGTCTGTGTATGTATGTAAGTGTGTGTGTGTGTTCTGTATTTGTGTGGACTCAACGCTCTCATAGCAACAGTCAAATTAAGGGAAGTCTCCAAATTGACATAATTTAAAATGAATTGTGAACTATTCCATCTATCTGGTCGCAATTCATTTGTTGAGTGAAGGTGAGGGTTCATTTGAGGGTTTGTGGTAAGAGAAATTGGATTTTAGTTAAGAGGTGTTTTTGTTCCTCACAAGGCTATAAATTGTGTGTGTGAATTGTGTTTGCCCTCAGGAAAGAAGATTTGTGGTAGTTCATCAAGATTTAATTTTGGATTGATGTTTGCAATCCCAGTGAGAGACCATTAATTACCACTAACTACTCTGGTACACACACACACACACACACACACACACACACACACACACACACACACACACACACACACACACACACACACACACACACACACACACACACACACACACACACACACACACACACACACACACACACACACACACACTCCTCTTCTCCTGGCTGATGTCTCATAATTGTCCTCTGTCCTCGTTCCATCGTGCCTTGCTCTATTTATAGCCCATTTTAGGCCCCGCCCTGCCAGACAGTGCCATGGTAACAAAATGATTGACAGGGCAATTGACGAGCAGGCTCGATCCATCTGGCGCTATCCTTCCTCCTGATGACCTTCCTCATGACATCACCAGTGTCTGACGGTCTAGTTTCACTGCGTACTGTCTTTGTGTGTGATCATAACTCAGTTTGGATGGCCTTACACCCCGCTGCTAAATGTCCCCTCTCACGCAGAGACAGAGCGCCCCACTCACAGGGGGGGATGTGGGTCATAAAACACTCACTCTCACTCTACCTTTACTGTACACTTAACTACATGACCGCACTAATCAATTACCTTTTAACCACAACCTTTGGGTCTCTATATTAGCTTGGCTGTCAATTTTTGAACCGAGGTATTAAACACCGTTTGAATGTGAGGAAAGAATAAAGTGTTCCATCTGTTATCAGTTGTGCTTATCGGATAATCATGATAACACCTTAGATGTAAAAATAATGGATACAGGCAAGCCTTTTTGCTGAGATATCGTATCATATCTTACAGTTAGGTTGTCACTTCAGTGAGGCAATAGTTGCACCTCGAATGAAATAAACCATTTCAGTTATACAACATAGTTTAGAGTAAAACAACATGGGATGTATGTAGGTGGATAGAAATAATTTGCGTATTTGTTCAGATTCATTTGACATTGATTTTATGCAAAATGCAACGTTTTATGACTCCGATATAGGTAACTTGAAGTGCCTTGTAGCATGTAGAAGTTGTTGCTGCACATGCTATGTAACTGCAAGATCCTGGCACCAAATCTGGCTTCAGGTCCTTTATTGCAAGTCATACCCTTCTCTGTATCTCTCCCCCATTCGCTTACTATCTTCCATCTAGAGTACAAAAAAAAGAATAAAAGCAGTCTCTTTCTTAGATATGAAATGTGCCTTTTAATCCTCCCAGATTATCAAAAACAGAAGCAGGCAAGCTATGCCAAACCGATAAAAGCTCAGCGGTTCTGAGCCTCCAGTGTTTGCACACAGGAAGTCCAGTGTTACATTTGCAGTAACAGTCTTTTGTTGATAATAAAAAGACTGCTGGGGTCATAATAAAAATAGCAGCGGTATCCAAAGTTTCAAAGCAAGGAGAACAACTTCAAAAATATGTACAACTTTTCTGAAAATCCTAGCATTCTGATTGACTAAAAGAAAGACACTTTTTACAAGATAGAGCAGTTCAAAGAGATAACTAAAAACAGCAAAGTCATGAGATGTTATCTATGGAAGTAAGGAATACAAAGCAAAACTATCTTGATGTGTATTATGGAAACTTAGTATTAAATGTCTAATGCCATTTTAAATGTTTTATTTTTTAACCACAAGAATAAAACAATTTAACTCGAGTTTGATTGAACTGCTCCACTTAAACGGCCATGGATATATTTTCCAACTGTCAAATGAATTTAACCTTTAGATTTGTTACCAGAAGAGTTCCTTGAACCTTTCTTTTATTTCTTAGAGCTTAATTCAAATTGAGTCACACAGTTAACACTAAAACAGACCAAATGCTAAATCCATCTCAAAGTCTCCAGCTTGGCCCTTCTCTTTCTCAGTATCTCGGTCTTCCGCTCTGTTTGGCAGGAAGATGAATTAGTGCTCTGGAGTGTAGCTGTTCTCACCCCTAACTCTCCACAGTAGTGCCATTTAGATTGCTGTTAGCACTACAAAGATATCCGTTCTTAAACTTTATAACGTTTATTGACAAATGCATGGGGAGCTTACTGTGTCGAGATCAGCAGAAGTACCGGGACACATTTTGCATTGGTGTCATGACTCTCTTGCTTTGAATATCTAGCTGATATTCACATTCTCTATACTTAGCTTCATCTCAGTGTGTCCATCAATTTGAAGTATTATGATTATTTCTCTTATCCACCAGCTACTTTTCAGATGTATTTGTTTGCTCTTTGTCTCGTCCTTGAATGGCTGAATTCAAGGACAAGACAAAGTGTGAAAACCTTTCAAAGTTGTTTTTTTTCCGAGCCAGGATTTAAAAGCACTGGAAAGGCATCGGCTATCTGAAGCAAACTAAGTGGAGTAGCTTTATTGTTTATTGGCCATGATTTTATGCAGCTAGCATCATGACCTGCAGGTGCCGGTTGCCATGACAGTCAGTGTCACTGGCATCTTGTCGGAACAGAAACACGTTCGTCGAGCAGGCAAGAGGAAATGAAAAGGAAGAACGATAAACGAACAAGAAATGTCATCCTACCCTGAATGTGAAGCAGATATTCTTTAGCAGTTTGGTCACAGCCAATGTACAATGTGTTAACATTTCAGCAAACACGAACTAAGACTGACCACACTGATACAAGTTGCTCTCTTCACCACCTCACCATCCCTACATGAACTAACTGACCCCTATAACCATAGGCCTCATGATCTTCAGCATAATGTTATTTTTCTTTTTATATAACAAAACAACACTGACACGTTGATAATAACATAAACGGCAACCAGCATGACATCACCGCACTTGATCGTTTGAGGCTTGGTTAAAGTAAGACAAACTTGAAACAATATTTTTTATTAACATTCAACTTTGAACAGTTATTTTGGTCAGGGTACCTTAGAAATGTAATGGAATATTTGAGCATTACCTGTCATATTTAAAATACTGACTGATCCTGAGTAGCTTAGACAAATCAGATATACCTTTTACTGTAAGTCAAGAGACAGGATCAAGAAAGCTCAGGAAACAAGGCCTGAGTGCATGAAATAAATCAATGTTAAGTGATTTACGAGCCCAACTATTATAGGAAAGTTTAAATTTTTATGACAAATGTCAGTCAAGCTGAAAAAGGGCCAGACTGCCAGTAAAGCATAATAGAGGGGAGAGACGGCAATCATGCTCATTTATTGTCGGGCTGCAGGAGGCTGTTCATTGTTCCTTCCCAGACATTCAAACCTCTGGTACGGATATTTGAATGCCTTCAATTATGATTAAAAACTGGATGGAGCTAGATGGAAGGCATTAGAGTAATTATATCTGGCCACAATGATTGTTCTTAAAAACAAATTTGGTATTTATGATTTGAATGAACTCCTATCCAGTTGCTAGCACGAGCATCCTTTCTGTAAGCCCCTCGTACGGAATCTTTTGTGTGGAGAATATCTTCAGACCAGCATCAGATCGAGAATGACCCCACGTCTGTTGGGAGGGAAACATTGGACACAAAATAGGCCCAATTATTATTCTGGTGTAGGGCCAGCGTAAGGAGATGATTGTTTGACCAAGCTGACGTGTGGTTTGCGAGATGAAAACGCAAAGATTGCCCAGAGTTTCGTCTTTGAAATAAATTAATGAGGCAGCTCAGTATGGCTATTATAAAAAATACAATTTAACAAAAGAGCAATAAAAACCTCCACAGCTGAGCGAGGCGTAATGCAGTTAATGCACTTAGCACTCGGATGTGAATTCACACTGAATGGTGATGTCCATCCAATGCTCTCTCGGGCATTGCAGGCTATTACGCTGCCACGGTGCCATTTCATCATATGAAACAGTTGTAAGTCTGATTGGATGGCTCCCAGACCCCAGAGTTGTATTTTCTCAGTGGTATGAGGGATATTGGGCTGTGTTGCTGAATTGCTTCTGGAAACTGCATGTGTAAAGGGGATGAATTGGAGGGTACAAATAGTCAGTGTAATGGAAGATGGCCTCAGGCTATGTCTGTGTTATAACTCACTTTTTCTCAGGCCATTGTGGATTGTATTCACTTCTTTTCTCCAATTTCAGTACTGAACAGGCAGCAGAGTAGTTTTTCTCTATTTCAATTCCGTCTCCTTTTTCTTAGAAGTTTATTGTGAATGGCCTGATGTGCCCCGGTGACTTTTACATTGGTGGGGAGAGATTAGACTTTTTTTTCTGTTGAAGCCTTTTTGCTTCTGTTTTTACACTTGCACTGACAAGCCTGGGCCGTAAGCGACAGTAGGTGTTAAATCCATTTAGGGCTTGAACCTTTCCATAGACGTGTCACTCAACACCTAATTGCTGAGTTCACCAGCATACATTAATTAACCAACAGATACACTTGCAGAGACACATTCAGGCGTGCGCACACAGCCGGTTTGCCACTTATTCCAGTTTGTCACAGAGCAGAACAGATTGATTAATGGCTTTAACACTGGAGTTACTGACTGGGGTTTGTCAATGTTCGATGATTGGCTGCACAGTTAAGACGTCACATACACTGTCTCTAACTCTATTTCCATCGTTTCTCTCTTTCCTGCCTCTGCCTGGCTGCCTCTGCCTGGCTGTCTGTACTGAGTGTTCTGAGTGCTTTGTTAATGCTGGACTGACACATATTTGGTTGCCTACTTTATAATGATTATGATGTTTTAGGCCATGATGTACTGGAATGACTAAACCGGCGATTTGGACAATGGTGGCTTAAATAGCTTCTTTCCACCTTGATTCCTGTGTATTTGTTTGTATTATTTTAGAGAGAGATGTACTGAGAAGATAAGTAAATTACAACTTGTCATGCTTTATAATACTTTTTATCTATATTATTTTAAAGAACATACACTTTTACTTTGTGAAAGAAGTGTGTTCATGCATATCAATTAGATTTTACGCTTAATTTTCATGAGGGCTGTGTCTCAGTGATATACTGCCGGCACAAACAAAACACACAAACTTAGCCTGGGGGAAGCTGTTTTTGTGTCTAAAACCACATTTTCATAGTCAAGTATTTTTGAGATCTCCTAAAATATACCCATTTTAGGCAAAACACTTGTAAAAAGAAAGGAAAACTTTTCCTTAGTTTTAAGTTGAGCCGATTTGAGTGTACTAAAGATGGTACTGTACGTGTCATTGGTTAATTCCACGGATAAAATAGGGTGACTAACTCTGTACTCATTGCTTCTTCACTCCTACGACGGCATGGCTCCTTAACAGTACACTCTGTATGAAGGACTAGAGTACATGAAAAGACCAATTTTTCCAGAACATATTATAGTTTTGTTCCTTTCTATACTTGGCTTTCCCTTTCTCTTTACTCAAGGACTCACCTTCCAGCTCCTCATAATTTCCGTCTCAGTAGAGGACTGTGGTTGTAAATATTATATAAATGGGAAAAGGTTATGATTTTATGTCATTTTTCATTTCTATGGCATTTAGTTTTATTGGTGCAGTCTAGTTTTACTGGATGACCTTTATGGTAATATGTCATGCTGCATATTTGGGTTGGCAGGTGACTAGCTAACCCGATGATTTTCATATATCTGATCAGTTGAAGGATCCCCTGCTTGCTCTCTCTGTGGACTGAGAAATAATAATTGGTCTTTAATTCAAAACCTTTCAATGATGACTGGTTAATTTCTAAAATACATAACCTTCAGACTATAAACTAGGCAGTTTATTCTTGAAAAGCTGACTTTTTAATTATTAACATTTTTGAAGCATTGTTTGGTAAGGAAAACGTGATTCATGATCGCTTAGCTTAGTTTAATTGGATGTCAAATAATGAAGCAATAGAGAAACCATCGCCGCTTCAGAGAAATAAAAAAAGACTTCATTCTTTATAAGGCAATATTCAGAATGGTTTATGGCCTTGAATTCTCTCAGTGTAGTTTATAGAATCAGAACCAATTCTCCAGGACGAACTACCTTTATTTGCATTCTCTGGCTTTGCTGTAGCAGTGCCCAGAGACATTCCTTTTCTACTGACATGGATGTTGTTATGCATTCAGACATGAGGCTGCCATCTGCCCTCTGTCTGCCCCACTGTGCTGAGATGCTGCATGAAAAAAAGCAACCTTCCAGTGACCCCATCCTTGTACCCATGTTTGAGAGTCACAACGGGGCCAATCACAGCCTCTCAATGACAAAGGGGTCACCTGAGAAAACTCATTACTGTACATGAAGGAGAAATGTCCCATTCAAATAAACCATACTGACATTGTGCTCTCCACAGGAAGGTAACAAACATCCTAAGCTGTATCTTTATTTTTCGTATTAAAGTACAGTACAACTCACTGTACCTTTCTACTTCCTTATCTTCCTCGCTAAATCCTTCAAGAGTCATTAGTTAATTTGCTTTTCAGCGACTGTTGTAAGTAGGCCAAGGTTTTCCTGTCTCCCTTGCCCTCACTCTATTTAAATAGTTGCTACCAATAAATTAAGTTAACATCTGAGTCAATAAAAATGTGTACTTTCTTGAAAGATAGAAGAAAACCACTCATGGGAAGTCGCCGGTCACATCTCTGTTTGCCTTTTCCACGTGCAGCTCTTTATTTAGTTTCTCTCATTTGCTTTTCATATTTTACTTGTCTCTTGTGCCACGTCCTTGTCTCTTGTGCCAGGCACTCTGGAGGTGAAAGCTAACTAGCATGCATCGCTAATAGGCTCTCTTTCCTGAATGCCTGTCAACACGACTAAGTCATCAGATTTTGCTTAATTTTCATAGATTGGTGCTGGCGTCTCTTGAATATCAAAAAGTCAACCTTGTGACTTCATTGCACGCAGCGGGCATTGTCTAACATTTTAGCACAGACGGTACGTGCCCTGTCTCTCTGAACCTGTCTGTTTTTCCTAAAAAATACATTAGCCTAAGGTGGAAATGAGAGCTTGTAATTTGGCCTCCCCGTAAATCAGTGCTAAACCTTTGCCGTCTGCAGGACCTTTATGTAAAAACTGTAAAAACAGGTTAAAAGGGGAAGAAAGATTTGCGCTACTGCACTTGTCCTGTAGCTTTTAGAGCATCTCCTTTGACTTCGTATCAATACTGGCGTCCTTTTAAAGAGAAATTAAATGCCAACCTTTACTCTGGACCATTGCCTTTTAGAACACGTTCACTCTGTTTTGAGAATGAGCTCTCAGCATGAGATGCTCTTAGTGTCATGTCAATTTTGAAATCTTGGAGCATCCTAATGTGTCTTAAGAGTGCTGCATCAGGGAGGAGTGGTCAAGTCAAGAAGAATGAATGTAAGATGATATTTGAAGAGCGTGCGTGTGCGTGCGTGCTGGGCTGTGAGTTTGCTTGCAACGTGATTTAGAGATTGGGCTTTAAGTCAAGCCAATTACTGCATCACAACTCTCCCAGTCAGGGTTAAGTGGACTCACAGAGAGCCATGAGGCGTAAATAACATCCCACCGCCAGGCTCCAAGCGGGGTCCGATGACAGTCATGATGGTGCAGAGAAAATAATGGAAAAAAATAAATGCAGTATTGGAACCTTATATTTGGTTATATAAAGAAAATCCAATAAGTACTTTTTTGAAGTTTCACTCAATCAGATTGTTGAGCGCAGATAGCCTCGACTTCAATGCTAACTTAGTTTTTTGTTTTCTCATTTTTATTGCTTACTGTTTCCTGCTTTAAACCATCTTGGTTTGAGGCCACCACAGTCAATAGAATTTTCAAAAAATGTGGGTGGATTCGTGATGGTAAACATCTATCACCAGGACGTCCTGGATTCTTCAAAGCATGTTATTATTTCATTATTTTTAGCCTGGAAAAATAGGATCTCAGCCACATACTAGGTTCAATTACAGAGGCTGCTATCATCAGGGAGGACGGCTCAGCAGTTCAGGCTTCATTAAAAGAGGAACAGTATTATTCTTTTTTAAAAGCAGTGCCAATCAGAAGCACGCATATGCTAATTTATAGAACACAAGAAACTTTGCTTTAAAAACTGTATGCCAATTATATAAAGCATACTGACCCTTTATGGCAGGGATCACCAACTACATTTGTCCAATGGCCAAAATTCGGGGGCCAGCGATTTTTATATATAACCCTGAATTTGGAAGTTATTGACCAGGGTGGGGGGTTGCTAGTGGAGCACGCTCATGTACTACTCGCCGGAGCCTCGGAGGGGGGCTACTGCGGAGCGCATAAAGCAGACTCTTCACGCTAATCAGTATTTTGGTGCTTGACTTCTCATTCTCTCCGACTTCTACTTCCAGATTTCGTGGGATAAAAATGAATTTCAAAAGTCTCATCTCGCAACCCCTTAATACTTTTACGTTGGCACTGTTTTTGTTCTGACTGATATACATAATCTGTGTTGGCACTATAAAGTTATCAGTTCCCATCGTGCCTTTTGAATGGCTTCTGTTGCAGAATACAGAATCTGTCAAGTCATCAAACAAAAGTAAAAACGTTTTTTTCATTTTGAATGGTGCTCTTTTCTCCTTCTATAATGCAGCTGCTGAGTGTATAGCGGGTTCAATGAGGGTTAATTGGGTACCAAAAGGTGAGCAGCTGCTGACACCACTCATACCCACAAAGCGCTAAATAGATGTAAATCAAAGGCATGAAAATTGATCTTGGCGGTCATGTCTTACCCAAGACGGATATTACTGTCACTTAAAAGGACCTGCATTACACATTCTGATGCATTTCTCCGTATGTCCTACTTTAAAGAGCTTATCATTGCTGTTACAATTATGTATGACATGAAAGGTTATTTCATTCTCACACACTAAAAGGAGCATGGAAGAAGGAAATGCCTTTCGCCACGAGTGTAACCCTAACCCACTAGTCGAGCTGTTTAATTTCACGCTCCGTTCTTAGCAGCACTAGTGGCATGGCTCGAGGAACGGCAATATCTGTCTGTCGAGACAGAAATATCTCAAGAAAAATTGGATGGATTGCAATATCATTTGGTTCAGTTATTTATGATCCCTAGAGGAGGAATCCTACTGACTTTGGGCTTCCCCTGACTATAACCTTTTTTTCTTTGTAATCATTTCATCTTCAAATGGATTGGATAGGTGTGCCGCCATGCATGGTTCCAAAAACCACCAAGTGCTTCCAAGTGCTGGCAATTTCTCTAGCAACACAGTCAGGATGGCTTTGTTTGATTTATAGATGTCTCGTTGCTCAACTATTGGTTAACAAATTCATGATCTCCTCGGTTAGGTTAGGATAGGTAATAACGTTGGTGATTCTAGCTCAGTCATTGAGTCAAAATTGTAATTTCCTCTACCTTGCCGTATAACTAAATACCTTTTACAGTTGGTCATTGGCACATTGTGTGTAGTGCTAGCCAAATGTGAGCATGCTGACAAGTAAATAAAAAAACCAATGAACAAATGTTATAGTTATGCCTGATAAACATCAGCATGTTAACATTGTTGTGTATCACAGATGCTACTGTATGCCATTATAGCAGAAACCAAAGTAAACTGCTTCCATTGAAGTCATAGGGTATGTGACTTACACTGCTTGGTATTACGAAGTGTCCTCTGAAGACAGGGCTGTTTCGGTTTTTCTTGGGAATTCAGCTTTTTGCTCTATTTAAAGCATCGCCATGTTACAGCTGTAATAGCCTCCATGATTAGACAAGCCTTTGAAAACAAACCATGAAATTGATGAAAAGCTAACAAGCAATTCACAGAATACATTTGAATGAAGAACAACCCATTTAAATAAAGCATAACATTTATGCAATACCAACAGTAAATGTTTAACTATATCCAACACTCAAAATGTAATTTGAAGTAGCTAGCCTTTGGTCTTGTTATTTTTGTAGTATTAAAAAGCTTCATAAAGACAATTCACTTACTTGTCATGTTATTATTTCATTATTAAAGTACCACATTTGAATGTGTGTGACCGTCCTTTACATAGCTGTTGTTTTTCTTTACAGTCACGATGTTCTGATGTAATGAGTTGTCCTCTCTATATTTAAGTGATTGACAGGATTCATTCCTGTATTCGGAACGATGTCTAACGTCTGCCTTGCTTTGAATGTGTTGGCGTATAGACTTTTCACTGCCTACCACACTAATGTGTACAAGTGTTTATGAACAACCGCATATTTCAGGGATCGCTTTAGTTCACCATAATTGGACAGGCCTTTCATCTTTCTTGCTGCTTTTGAATATGTGTTTCCTCATCACGGCAGATCAAAGGCAGCACTTAAAGATTAAAAAGACGACAGTATAAATATGTTGGTGTGTGTATGCGTGTGTGTGTGTGCATCCATGCTTATGTGTCTGTTAATATTCATCATAAAAAGAACATCTGAGGGAACACTGATATCAGCCTCCTCCTATCGGTTTGTCTTAGTCCTTATCTAAATTATCAGCATAGCATACAGCATAAATTATAACATTTCTGAAACACATTTTTAAAAGCTCGGTAGAAAAACCTTTAGCTGTTGGGTATTTTAATCAGCGTAAAGTGATTTTGACCACTATGGTGTAGAAATTAGACTCCAAACCAAACCATGAGAGACACAGATTTCCCATTTGAGTGTTTTTTTTTGCTGCCTGTGGAGCAGTAAAGATGTTTGACAAGCCAGCAATAACACAAAATCAATATTATGTTCAGATGCAATAACGATCTAAAAGTTCCTGCGTCTGTTAATGGATTTTCCCCGCTTCTGGGAAACTGACCAAGAACATTGGTCCAAAGTGATGAGTAATGGTCTGAAGTGAGGATATGAAACATGATAATAATACGTTTTTCAATCAAATTGGATGGGCTTTGAGTCAGCTGTTAGACGTGTTAGATGATATATCTATCCTTTTTCTACTTCCGTACTTTTCTATCATTTCTATATCTGGTCGTGTATTAACTTAACAAAGTCTCTGGTTTGTGATTTTCTATATTTAGGACAGTTAAGCTGGCTCATGCTGCGTTTCAGATAGCCAGAGATCGGAAAATCTCAGTTCAAATATCCTATCTCCACATGATGCAAAAAGTTCCCAAAAAACATTGCTGACTGAGTGTCTATTTTGAAAGTGTCCACACCCATATAAACTGCAGTGCAGTATCAAAAAATGTTGAGGCAGTTTTAGGGTTTCACAAATAGCTTTTAGAAAATAATTGACCTTAACCAGCTACCTTATAACATTGGTAACCTATTTTGACATCATTTACAAGCAGAACAGGTTGAACTATGAGAGTATACCTGTGTATAAATACAGGTGAATATACTTAACGCTGCCTTTTAGTTGATAGTTTCCCATTTACACAGATTTGTCTTGACTTTACAAATAGAATCTTTAAGTGGATTAGATTTGTTCTAGTAGGAGGTTTGTTGTTTTCAAGTTCCAAGCTGTCTCAAACATAGCATAAACTTCGTCATGTCATCTTATGCTCCAGTACGACTCACACAGGTCTCCCAGGCATGCAAGAAGATGTTAAACATGTACATTTGCATCCATCTGTGGCTTTGAAGTCACAAGGTATTCTTACATAACATATTAGTATCTCCTTCAGCGCTGTTTGAGGAGTGCACGGTGCAGCCTCCACGGGGCTGGCCCAGTCTGTGTGTGTTTGCCACTATGCCCCCCCCCTCCCCTCTCATCTTCATTTGAGGTACTGAGCCATGGCAGACACCACAGAGGCCCAGACGAGCACAAGCCAAGCTCTTTTTTTATTTGTGCTTCTCGTCTCTCTTTCTCATTTTCCTCCCACTCCTCATGCTCCTGCTCCTGAGTTATGGAAGCAGCTGTTGTTTGTTCATTAACTTCTTTTTTGGGAGCAGTGTCCCACAGTGTTGTGCTCATGCAATCACACACACCTTGTTTTCTTTATAGCACACCTCTATCTCAATCTGGCTCACTCTTGTATTTGTCTTTCCTTCTAATTAGACACATTTCGTTTTCTTTCCCACAAAGAGTGTTACACCTAAGAGCGTGGCTTTGTTTGATCATTCAGAAAGTCTGAGAAAGAGGAAAAGCGCAGTCAGATTAACATTTTCGTACGGGCTCAAAGCGATTTCTCTCTGTGTGAGTCAAGGCGAAAATCAAATGTCAATGTGTCTTTTCCGGCCAAACACCAATCACCCCACCTTGCCTGTCTCTGTCACAGATTCATTTGAATAACCCTCTGGGGTACTTGTAAGTACAAGTTCAAAGCTGCGCCAAAATGTCCTCTCTGCATACATGTGATTTCCTCTTGAGGTTGTGTTGGTGTGCATACAGAAACAACAAACGCGTTTTTATCCCTTCCGGTCTGTTTTGTTTGAGTCTGCACAACAACTTTGTAAGGACAGTTGTGAGTGAACTTTTCTCATTGATTGATCAAAGGGGGTGTGCGACTTTTGATTAAAGGGCATGTAACTTCAAAACAGATTTAACTAACACCATTTAACTTTGAGCTTATACACAGAAGAGTCAAATTCTCTATAATTGGCCCTGTCAAACAATGTGTGGCCCCTGGAGATCTAATTTACAGCCTGCCGGTTTTAAAAAAAATGTGATGCTGTACTCTTGTTTAAAACAGCTTTCAATAAAGGCTACTAAACACATATGTGCTGATTGGGCATGTTTCAGTAAAGAAACACCTACAATTAGGTTTGCATCTCTTCAATGCGAACATATGTGACTGTCTACTATAGTTAAGACATTAGAACATTATAATACACATGTAACTTCCCCTCTTTCAAACTACCATTAAGCAAATCAAACAAACACATCCTGTTTTCCTCTTCATCATTTTAACCTCTAGCTCCTGTACGGTCACTGCTCTTTTTTTATTATTTCACAAAAAGGTTTTACAAGAGGAAATGCACTGGATTTTGAAAACTCTATAAATGTCATTTCCTCAGGATTTCACTATGAAAAATGACTGTGAAGACACCCATATATAACAGATGACAGATGATATTGTGACAGAAAACATGCATTTTGCATCACAGCTATTCATTTGAATGCTCCCACACAGCTCTGACATCTGTTTTATGTTCATCTGCGCCCTTGCTCTGTCCAACCAGAGGGAAGAAAAAGATTGAGTTTTATCATAAAAACGGATAACATACACTCACTGCAGGAGAAAAGTAGCCTTGTGTTGTACGCGTGCAGGTTTGTGTTCTACATTATGTGTCATTGAAAGGAATAACGGCAGCTCACACTACAGCGTATGTTCTCTGTCAATTGGGTTTAAACAGCAACAGAAGGTAAATTACTTTACATTTACATTTCCCAAAAAAGGACATCACTAAACCTACCACACCAAGAGATGGCCATTCGATTTGTTGAAAGACAACATAATACATAGTTAGGCAGACCGTCTGGCTTTCACGGTATGATACCTGATCACAGTGTGTCACCATTCAACCCTGACAGTGATATTTAGTGATAATAGCACCTTGTTGTTTCAACTGTGATGGCCCATTGAGTTAATTGGATTTAAAAACTGATTGCTTGTCAGGTAAATTCACACTCTGTCTCACCCGCTTTTTTTTATGACTCAACCCTTATTTGACACAAGGGACATGCAATGGGACACACCACTGACTTTTCTGCTTGATCAAACTATGTAGCAGTTTATCATTTTTGTCGGGCATCAGGCAGGACACCACACAAAGGTTCGAAGTTATTCCAGCCCAGTGAATCTGCAAAGCACAATGCGCTTCAGTTGAAGTCTGACAGAATATGTCTCATTAGTGACAGGAAGTTGCGTATGGAGTCAAATGTGTTGCTAATTAGTGTGATGAATAGAATTTAATGTTAAGGGTTGTGTGAAGTGATAAAGCATATTAATTTCAGACAGATATATCTGCTTGAAATTGACATGTATATAACATATGCAGAACCCTATCATAGCCTGTCAAAAGGAGTTTATAAGGATCTGTTAAGGAGTGCTGAAGCATTGTTATATTTAATTGACCAATTAGTATAACTTACCGCTCTGGAGATTCTTACTCAGACTTAAGGTTGAACATTTTGTCTGGGAAATGTTTTGCTTGTTGGTAGTTAGCTCAGAGAAGCGCTGAAGGATGCCAGTGACAGCTGAGCCTGAGGCAGCCGGTGTTGTTGGTCGGCTCCTCTGGAACTGTCGTGAAAGTATGCATGCTCTAAGTGAAGAAAGTTCTTCAAGTGATCCTGATTCTTCCTCTGGAGGGAGTAGTAGTACAGACAAGATTGGAGGGGAGTGAGCTGTCCTGACTCAGGGGTTATTATGAAAGCTGGATCTGATCTCTAGAGAGAAACCTGATAAGGCCATAAAGACAGAGAACATTACGTAAGCTGGCCTTATTCCCCTATGAAAGTCAACAGGGAACAACCAAGATAAGTGTTGGTGAGAAGGGACTAAAATGGGCAAAGATGATTCGTTTGAGAATTGGTTTTTTATGGCAACGACAAGAGAATATTGCTTTTGTCACTGACGAAAAGGAGACATGTTTCTCTAGAGATGAAACGCTTTGAGAAAGAAACCATGGGGACCACAGGACACTTTCTCCTTTCAATTTTCTTATTTTCACCTTATGCCCAGAGGAGTGAAAAAAAACCGACTTTGTTCTTGTCCATAGGAATATTATAGAGCTCAGGAGTCAGTTGCTAAATTGTTGCATAGTGCAAACCATCTACAGGGACTAAAAGAGAAGTAGACTGATGACATTCATCACAACTTGTAATGGCTTCATGTTGCGAGACTGAATATCAAACTGCAGTCAATAAAATTGAAGCAGTTTAGACCAGAGTAAAAATGGGCTCCTGCTGAGACGACAGCAAACCTATTCAAAATATGATGGGCATACTGGGTATAAGGATAATTTAACTCAACAGAAGCAAATGGTTCTGAACTTGTGTACTGAAATAGCAGCATGTGATGATTGTTAAGACAGTGACATAAAAAGAGAGAGTTATATGCAGAGGGAAGATGAAAGAAGCAGGGGGTAGGGACGGGAGGAGGACAAATGAAGACAGACTCCAACCTAGTGGTCCGTGAGTGATGGTTGAAGTCATTTGGCCCAACACGACAGAAAACACTGTGATGCTATAGGCCTAGACAGCTCTCCTACAGTAAACACTCCAGGAAGTAATAAGCCAACCGTGGTTGTTGATAGGGGGGGTGGTGAAAGCTCAGAGGGAGTGTGACCTGTGGAGGTTAGATATCTCACTCACCTCTGCTGAGCAATAAACTAAGGAGGAGAAGAGAGTATAAAAATAGGAGTAGGATGAAATAGAGGTGCCGAAAGCAGGAGATAGGGAAGAATGAGGAGGAGGAGGAGGGAAAAGGGAAGGGAGAGGAGTTAACTGGAGCAGTGGAGGAAGATGAATATGACTAAGAGAAGGGAAAAAGTTTATATGAGGGATAGGCTGGAGGCAACATTGGCTTTATAACCAGAAAAACGCACTGCAATACAAAAAAACTTGTCATGCACTTGAGCGCCCACCATGTCAGTGTCATCGCTTCCTCCTCACTGTCTATTATCAACACCAAAATATCTCTTATAATGTATTCTCTGAAAACTTGTGGCTTTGCTTTTGCTTGGCAACTTTTCATGGGAAAAGGTCCACAGATACCCAGATGGTCGTTATCAATCACATATCTTTTACAGAGGAGTGGCTGTGCAAACTGTCCATACGACCACAACAAATTGCCAGTACACATATTTTATGTCTCGCAGACCTTTCCTGCTTGCAGATGTGGGAAGTGTTACATCAATTCAAGAGCCCCAGGGCTACCCAAAATATCCTTGTACGTCTATTTAGAAAATGTTCTCTCATAGCTTCATAGCCCTATTTTTTTAATTGTATGAATATTAAAATACAGCTTTGTTTTCTAGTAAAGTTTTGGCTGTGTTTTACTGGTGTTTTGGAAACTCTAGGGTCTTATCTTTCCTCTGAACTACAGCGCTGTTGTGCGTCACACCCAGAGCTCCCCCCCCCCCCCCCCCCCCAGAGGCCGAACAGGAACTCTGTCTGCAGCATGTGGGCAGTCACACACTCCCCTACGCAGTCTGTTTTTTGTTTCATGGAGATGTGATTCATATGTCATCAAATCAGTGCAGCTTGTTCTCTGCGTGTCCTTTTTAGTGGGTGATTACAGTTATGTGGTATTTTTCATGAAATAGACCCTGACGCAGGATGGAGTGGAGTGTGGGTTGCGGTCATCGATCCCAACAATGTTCAATTAACGGGAACAGTTATTACATATAGATTTTTTTACTGTAAGGAAGCTCTAATTCTCATCCAGACGTCATCTAACAAATCCCATCTGGGCTATCTGTAAAATCAATGGAGCAGTTATGTGACCGTGCACAGAAACTGTCGGATTATTTTATATCTGCATGCTCAACGCTCGGGATCTTTTCGCCTCCAATGAACAATAAGATGATAAATCGTCTCAGACAAAGCAGATGTGAACAGCATGTCTCAAACTTCAATAAAAGGCTGTGTGAGGAGCGGGTCAGATTTCACGAGCTCACAGTGTGCAGAGGTCATCCTTTTTCATCTCGGAATGGTGCTTTTGTTTTTCTTTAGTTGCTTTAAGGCAAAGATAATGTTTGAAGTTGAGGGGGAAATGCAGGGCAGAATGAATATTAATGAGGCAAATGTATCAGTCATTTATAGCTATATTGGGTTGATACTGTATAAGGGAGTATTTTAAAGAGGATGTGTGGGTGGTAGTGGTGATGATGAGGACAATGTGCGTTCACAGGAAAGTATATAATTACCAGGTGGATTTTTGGGGCTGTTGTCAGAAACTTTGTGGAATGTTTTTTTTGGTGGAGGTGGGTGGAGAGGAGGATTTGAAATCCACCCTTTCCCACACTACCTGTTTTTCTCTGGTCCAGAAACAAACAGTCCAAATGATTTAATAATAACGGCAGGATTAGCATATTATTTTATAAAGTCCTGCCATGCCTTCATAACTAAACCCTTCTCCCTGTGCGCATTTGTTTTTACTGTCTCCACTTCTAGAGTGTACGATGCTATCTTGTTTTTCCACGGATATTATTGCTGAATTTGTAATTTTTTCGAATTAAATGTTTGTACTGCAATCACTTAAGCATGAACTCATCACCTCTATTTATTTCTCTCATCCTGACCACGGCTGTCTGCTGTGTTTTTACAATACCATTAGTCATTTTCTCTATTATTTTCAGAGGTGTTAGGGTAATATTTTCTTTGTATATGTGTGTTTGAAATTAGGTGTCTTGCACAACTATTTTCAGTGTTTATCCTTTCTATCACTACTCTAAAGTTTGTCATCTACCCCTTCCAACATTGAGGTCTAAGTTGTGATGGTCCATTATTTTGACGTCAGCTCCAATACTATGTGTGTTTTCGTTCACACAGTGGTCTTCTACAGCAGCAAACATCACTTTGTTAGAGCAACAGTCTAATTGGTGCAGTCACCTAACCTTTTGAAGCCTCGCTCCTCCACACCCAACACAGCAGGTGGTGGGCTCATGCGCTAATTGAACTCCTATCTCTGCTCCTTGTGGAGGCGACAGCAGCTTCAGAAGCGATCACGTCACAGACTCCCTTTTTTAAAATTCTCTCCACTGTGGCGTACTGCGACTACGTGCTGACAGACCACCCACCACGGTCAAGATCTTCAGTTCCCATAAGGCAGAGCACTTCAAATAACACTGAGGGTATGAGAGGAAGTGGAAAAGATGGGAGGGGCAGAAGTCTTTGAACACGAGTGAAAGAGCAGGTTGATAAGAACTCAGAGGGCCCTCAGCAGGCCTGGGGTTTTAAAATCCAGTCAACTCAGCAAGTAGATTTTTCTGTAATGCCTGGATATACTTTTGCTTGAAATGCTTTTTATTTTTTTATCCGGGAATTCATTCGTTTTAAGGGTTGAACTGTTGAAGTTTTGCTCTTTAAAATGTTCATGAATCTTTAAACCTTGTTTTTGTTCACACTGTTTATGGCCTGCATTATGTCAGCCTGCCATAAACATTTGATGTTCTCACATACTGCAATTTTATTTCTACATAATATTTGTTTTCTTTTTTTTATTGCCCAAGGTATTTATTCATGTATCTCATCCAGCCTTAATTGTAATTGTATATCTTCATCTCTCTCAATGTTTACTTTTCACTTTTACTAGTCAGCACTATATATTAAATGACTGCTAATTCAAAATGACCATTGTTACTGCTGCTAGTTCCTATGTTCACCATTTAACTGGCTAAACACAGAGTGGTTTTTATTGTTAAGCAGTCACAGGAAACGCGATGTATTTGTTGGCTAAACAGCTGATACGGTCTTGTACACTCTCCAAAGCCACTGTTTTCTCTTGCACAAGGATTAGTACCCAAGAGCTTCGGCGTTTTAGCACAATCTAAAGGCCATCTCCCAAGTGTCTTGTCGACACACAAAAACACAAAAGGCCCACCATAATCAATAGCTGATTATCGGGCAACAGCACAAAGCGCACCCAATCAATTTCAATTTCCCTGCTCAGGAGCTTGCATATGAATTTCAGGATGTCCTTTTCCTCACTTATGATTACAAGGATGTGACTCGTGATCTATTATTGGAATCCTGGAAGAAGTTATTAGTGATCAGCATGACCTTTGACTGCAGTTGTCCTTTTTAAGGGCAGCTTTGTCACATCGACCGAGGTCAGCTGTCAATTTAGTGGCTTGCTAATGTGTGCATTAACAATTTGTAGACTCAGTGACACGCTTTCCTAATTTACTTTGCTGTTAGCATCGTACTGAAATCCATTACACTGTACTTACTTTTTTTTTTTTAATTAGATATCTTGATCTGTTGTTGTGTGCACATACTGAAGTTCAGAGACAGGGACTAGATTAGTAGGATTGAACAGGCTTGTTGTACTGCCTAATGAGCAGCAAATAAGAATGAATGTAACTACACTGCCAGTTACATATATACATATACAAACACAATCGGGTCCCTTATCTCCCCTACAAGGATGCTGCCATCCTAACAGGAAGAGGAGGGTCAGGGATAACCTGGGGCACAGGAAGTGACTTCATTGGATGTGGCCCATTTGTGAGAATTAAAGTGGAATGCTGCAGCCACATAGATTTTTGTCAGACACTGTACATTTTAGCAGCGATAAGTCTGGATCAGATACAATTGGATGAATCCTAACTGCCTCTGAGCTTTATCATGGTAGACAGGTCTGCTCGTGGAATGTGGCTCAGGGCGTATTTGTGTATCTGTGTTTATGTGGCCTTGTTTGTGTTTGTTCGCTCCAAAGTTGATTTGCTCTGTTTTTGATCCTGCGATACGCATTTAGACGGTACGGCCTCTACTCCCTCTTGACATCGTCTGAGACTGAGAAACTATTCGGCTGTTGCCTTTTCTCTTTCAGCTGTTGCTCTTTGACTCCTTTTTATTTTCCCTTTTCGCAGCCTTTTCTCTATTATTTAAAGCCAATGTGGTTTCTACAGAGACACGACGGTTAAGGCATGTCTTTTATCAAATACATTTTAAATGTAATATGCCTGCTCATTTTTGGTTGTTTATTTCTTTCAAAAATGTTCTCCTTGTGTTGTGTTTTTTCCTATTTTCACTTATATGAATTAATCGAAATGCTTATCTTCATTTGCAATTAGCCACTGTGAATGAACAAGTATAAAATGAATAACACAATTTAACAGCTTTTTTCAAGTTTAAGAACAAAGTATTTTAATTCACTATTTGATTTGTGGTACACTGCAGTAATAAAAAGCTGCACAGCACTGCCTCAACCATCATGCCCCACCCCCCATTTAAAGGACACCTATCATGCTATATTTAAATGATATATTGTAGGGCCATACCTATATAAGGTATATTTATACGTTTCTGTTTTCAAAATACCAAACAGATCAGGCATTTTAGCCATGCCTCACTTCGCTCTATTTGCTGTTCTCCAGCCCTGTTTTTGCAGGGGGCTGATTCTGTGAGCTGCAGCTGACCACGCCCCCCTGCAGGAGAGGGGAGCGTGCTCTGATCAAGTCAGAAGAGGGGAAGAAAAATAGATCTCCGTCCTCCGTGTTTTATTATATTATTATATAGAGTCGTTATTCATTTGTTTTAAAGCTCAATAAATAACAAAGAAGACCTTTGACCGGCACTTTTCAAATTTTGTCCGGAAGATTTAAACTTTAACGGACATCTTGACCGGCGAAACAAACTGAAACTGAAACTCTGCCGCACGGTCCCCTCGTTCCTTGGAAGAGGCGGAGAGGTGGGTGTTTGTCATCTGCTGGTGGACTAACCGGAGAGAATTACAGTGCTTGCCTCGACGGGGAGGGATTGCATTGAATTACAGCAGCAGGAGCAAACGCTGGAGATGGAGAGGGTTGTGTTTTCTGACACTTGGTGAGTTCCCTGGAACACCGGGGACACATATTCATGTATAAAAGACGTACAAAAGTGCATTTTGCATGATAGGTCCCCTTTACATATTCGTTGTATTACACATAGACGCAAATCATGCGGTAAGAACCACATTGACATTTTATCGACTCATAAAGTGTTTGTTGCAAGTGTTTTAGCGAACAGTTGCCTGTTCACACCTCCTGCAGACTCAGGGTGTTTCTCAATCGCGAGTACGCTTGCTTGGTAGCACATGTCTGCCGAGCATCTTGCTTCAGAAGCGAGTCAAGAATACTTCCTGGCATTCGGAAAACGAAGTGTGGAACACGCTAGCAAGTGTGCAGGTGTGCGTCATATGAGAGGCCCCGCTTTACATCTTCCGCCACAGATTTGGGGAAATTGGTCCGTGCGCAAAGCATTGTGGGGATTTTAAGACCGCGGAGTCTACTCATGTGCAGACTCGATATTTCTCCAAACGGAGTACGCCGGGCTCGGTAGATTTCCAAGTATGCTGGAGATTGGAACAGTACTTCGGCGGCACTCGATGACGTAGTATGCTTGAAATAGTGGCTCTGAAGCAGCTTTACTCGCGATTGAGAAACACCCTCAGACTGACGTTAGCTGGCTGCTAGCTGTGACTGATATGAGATTAATGAGCAGTGAGAGGGAGAACAGTAAAGTTGCAGACAAGAAAAACAACGAGTTAAAAGATGCTAAAACAATCAATAATTCACTGGATTCATCGCTGTGAGTGAGCTACTTGAAATTAAACATATCAAAGTTTGTGGTAAAAGCTTTTTCTCTGTGATTTCAGGGCCAGGAAGGCTGAGTTAGCAACAAGAACATAAAGCAACATGTATCCTCTGAAGACAGGAAAGTCGAGCAAAACTTTTAGTTCTTGAACTGAACCGTTTCTTGGCTCGTTTGACTTATACATAATGTTATGGTTCAATGTTTAAAGAAATGTCTATTCAGTCTCCGTTCACCCTGATTTTACCCCGCGCGTTAATATTTTAGTTCCCAATTAAATGCCTCACCCCTTCCTTTACTTTACTAGCTTGAGTCCTCACTGGGAATTATAGGCAGTTCTAATCTAAAAATATCTCATACTTGAGTTTCTCTTTTTCTTCTCCTATAGTTTACATTTTTTAGGATTCTTTTTTATCTTGCCTTTCTCCTCTGTCCCCCTCTCTGAATAAGTGTTACACCTCACGTCTCGTCATCGTTGCTGCGTCTCACTTCTCAATCAGTCAACTCTCCTCTCCTCTTTTTGCCTAAGGGATTGGAAGCGTTACATTCTTTCCCCTGTAATGGTCCTAATCCGCTTAGTTCTGTAATAGCCCAACATTAACCCCCACATCTCCTGCCTTAAGCTCCACTCATGTGCTCGTTTGTATTCCTAATTGGTGCCTGTTTTTGTGAATGACAGTCTCAAGTTAAAATATCAAACCCCTGGTAAGCCAAAATTGCCACACGTTTGACAAATAGCTTGTTTCATCTCTTTTTTTCCCCTTTAATCTCGGCTTCCACTCATTGTGGAATTAGTTATGCTTGTGTTTGCCAAGTCCCCGAGTTAATTTCACATCATTCGCTGGAGAGCTCTGAAATACTATATATTTGTCGCACACATCAAAAATGCTGTGTCGGGGCCTCAAGTATGTTAATATTTGTTAATTAGCTAAGCGCACTTCAAAGTGTTTCTCTTATGAATATTCAAAGTTGTATTGTGTCTTTTTTTTCACCCTCGACAGCCATCTGTCTGCGTGTCTTTGATGCACACCACATGTCAACCCTGCTGTTCAAAATGCCGACACACACAAACGTCACACAAACACTTCCACATTCAGCTTATATATGATGTGCATTTGAATGTAATATTTGCATCTCTTCAACATAGCCCTACAGACCAGAGCAGCTATCCACGCCTCTCCAAGAATGTTATTTATAGACTTATTTAAAGCATTTAGCCGGTTTCTCTTCGCAGCCCTCTCATAATGCAGTCCTCTGTGGACTGCTGGTATTCAAATGATGGGATCCGAACTGTAGCTCTCAGAGTTTAACTTTATATAAAAGCTGTCAAGGAATAGTGTTAGATTGATTCAAATGCATGAATAATGTTCTCTGTGCAGAAGATTGTATCTGCCCTGTCCTCAGACCCCCATTTCTTTCTTTTTGTAGTCTTTTAGCAGAAAGCCATGTTTTATCACTCCTGACTCAGACAGGTACACCATTCCATTAGAGGAGCTCTGTTCAGGTGGCTCTCTGCCCTCACTTTCTTTATTGCTTTGATTTTTGCACTTGAAATGTTCTCCTTTTCATCACTTCCACCTAGTAACAGTTTTAACTTTTTTTAAAAGTATACTTTTTTTAATGGAAAATTCTGTACAAAACTCTTAATTTTCTCTGAAACACTCCCCTCTAACATGCTCTCTGCCCATTCAGGCCTCAGGAAGTGGGTGTGTGGTGTGTTGAGTTAGTTTAAGGGGGAGAGAGCGAGGTAGAGAGAGGAGGGGAATGGGAGGATACAGATCAAAATAATAAACAGCTGTGTGAAAGACTGGGGCGAGTGGCCAGAGAGAACGAGAGCAAAGGAGGAAGAGGAGAGAGAGAGATGGGTGTTTGTGTTGCCCCCATTGGAACAAAACCCCAAAGAAGAAACACAACTTTAGAAGAAGTTTTCTCATCCAAGAGGAGGAGAACGAACAGGATGACAAACACATCAACCACTTCTCAAAAGGCGAAGGGAAGATAATCGGCAGAGCTTCGACTCAAAGAGGCTGGCGCGTCAAACTCTCTACCTAGGATCCGAACGCCAAGACTCCAGGCAGCTCCTCGCTAACACGTGGCTACAGAAAAGAAGAAGGCATTCTTTGACTAAGTGGCCCAGTCATGGCAGTGATTAGGAGGGTGTGATGGAGCGAGACCAGACCGGGGCTGGAGACCCGAGGGGCGGGTATTAAGGCAGGCACTGAGGTGACTCTGTCTCTTTGAGCCCCTTACCCTTTACTCAGGGGAAGGAGAGGGCAAACCATATGCCTCTTTGTGCTGCCGTCTCTCCACAAGGGCTGTGTGTGTGACTGGCAGGAATAGAGTGCTTTTCATCAGAGTAATTGAGAGCAAATGCCCCGGCCCTACCCTGAGTTGGACTGCCGTACATCGTGTAAGCAGCTTCCTTCATGCCCAGAGGGGGAGTGGAGGCAGGGAAACAGAGCAAAGTTGCAGGAGACAGCCAGACCTGTCTTCGGCCGTTTGGAGGTTTACATCAACCGGCCTGTCCCTCAAGACACAAACCGTTATCTCGTCTTTGCAGACCTCTACCCAAGATTTGTTGGATTTCCTCCCCAGTTTAAGTGCCCTGGCCAGAGGAACTCAGCTGTCAGCCTCCCGCCTCCACTTTGTCAAACCTCCAGTGGCACCAATAGTCCTGTTAATCCTAAACCCAGTTTTGAAGCATGACGGCGGAGTAACCGTCACACCCCAATTCTCAGCTTGGCTGCCTTTCCCAAGAGGATGCTACGAACATGTGGCGGGATTGGGCGAGCACACACACCGCCACGCATGCACAAGTGCTGCCGAGGGGTGTGTGAAGTGTGGAAATTGCCTGTTTTGAGACTGCGGCCCAAGTTTCACTTTCTTACGTTTAATTTGATTACAAGAGCCGTGTTTCTCCACGGTTTGAATCAAGTTGGTTCTCACTTTGGATTCGGTATTGATCCGAACCCTGACCTTGGAGGTTTCTGTTTTGACGGTAACCACTGGAGGACTGACCTACCTGTGCTGACTCCTTGCCGACCTTCCACCTGCCTCACAGTAGAGAACATGTAGGCACTTGCGGGAGCTGAAGGAGTCCGTGCACACACTCTAATATGATTGGCTTAAACTTCAGCGTGCAGGAGCTGCTCAGAAAGCTCGAACAGGTATATTTCTACTGATTTAAGAACAGCTTGGTCTTGGTCTCACATTGGCTTTTGGAAGTGGTCCCTTAAACAGCATGAATACAAGCACAGTCCCTCTCCATCTTCCCCTGTGTTTGTGCTGGTGGACCTAATGTATTCAGCTTCATGAGGTCGGAGCAGTCATTATTGGACTCATTAAAATGGAATAATCGGTTCTGGCCTGTGCTGCTAGTTATTCGAGAACATTACCATGCAGTAGATGAATTATAGAATTTGAAATTATGCCTAATTTGTCAAAGCAAACTATTGTGGTAATTGTGTTATAAAAGGCTAATGACAAGCATGGCTTCACTCAGTAAGGGTCAATGTTGTCAATGGGAAATACACATTTGGGAACAGTTATAATCAACGCCACAGTGTGTTAGTGTGTGTTATTATTGTTTTTATCTCAGCCACATTTGATCATCTTTACATTTAACTATTTTTTTCCTTGACAAAGATAAAAGTTTCATAACTTCAGTAACTAAAAGGGGAATCTGACACATCTTACCTGCGCACAAACCAGCCCACAGCTAACAAATCTGTATCACTCATTACTGCGTGCATGAGGTTCAGAAGCCATTAACCTTTCTGCTTCCTTTCTGCACACTTTGCCACTACTGATATTGAGTTAATTTCTTGAAATAACCCATTAATAAAACATGGAATAGCTGCAAACAAAGGCTTTTTATAGCTGACACGCTCCCTTGTGTCCCACAGATGTCTTTTTGTAGTGTTTGTACATGTGTGGTAAAGACCAAGCGACGGAAAGTCATCCATCACCACACTAATGCATCCCACGATTCACACCAACATACTTAAACTGTTGGCTCACAGCAGTCTTTCAGTGGGGGAAATGAAATGTAAAGGGAGCTTTGTAAATGAATATATGTGCCTCTGAATGCCCACACAGTCTGTGCCTTCTTCTGTGTTGTGTGTGAGCAGTCAATATTGCTTCCAGGGAAATAGAAGTGCTAAGGAAAAAGAAAAGGGAAGCACTTGGGTAATGACTTGAAAAACTGCCAGCTTGCTAAATGACAGGATGACTCTCTTGTCTTTCACTCTTTATCTCTCCTTTTATCTTTGCTTTTCTGTCTGTCTCTTTGTTCTCGTTCTGTCTGTTTGTCTCTCACTGTCTCTCTTCTTTGACCTTTAAGAGGCATTTGATTTGTGTCAAAAAGCCAGAGGGTGATTATCCTTGTGAATCACAGCGAAGGGATTTGCTTTAGCCTTTGTGAAATGGCTCTTGGCATTCAGTGAATTGCAGCACCTTATCACAGATGATTGTGGTAAATATTAATTGTTTTCTGTATAGCCTGGTCTTCATTGTCGCTGTGGTTTTTTTGAGAACATAGTTTACAGAGTAGCTCAGCAGTTGTCACATGTTGCACTTACTTTACTTCATATGCACATGTCAAACGACAGGGGTTAATATATTTTCCCTCTATTTAATGTTATCATCATTAGTGTGTAGCTATTTTTGACATGTGTGATTTGGCTGGTGATGAACAGTCACTTTTTTCCAGGCACATTGGGTGTATCCAATATTCAATTATTTTTAAAACTTAGATTACTTAATTTACAGATTTTTTCAAGCTGAGAACACTCTAATAATCTCTTAATGCCCTCTTTTGGTAATTGTTAATTTATTTTCAATATGGTAGAGACAAAATTAAAACAGTGCAGCGACATTCATTTCATTCTCTAAGTTAAGGCAGTTTTATAGTAATTATTAAATGAAAAGGCAAACTATCTTTTCCAATCTGTAATGCATCACTGGAGAAGATACACAAGCAGGCGCTGAAGATGAGTCGTTGAACCCGTCAACATGTTTTTATATTTCTCAGTAGGATGTAGGTCTCATTACACCCTACACTCATTCTGTCCCATTTTCAATCTGACTGTGCTACAGGCAGTGTGACACGCATCCATATGTTATTGGAGTATTTCTTTATCTGAAGTTCAAATGGGTTGAACTGAGGGGAGTCCCACTAGAGAGAGGGAGAGTGAAGAGAAAATGGAGCAGTTTTACACATCTAAAAATAAAACATTTGACAGGTTCCTCTGCTTACGTCATCTCCCCTTGTGGTTCACACACTAACACTCACATATACCCTGTGAGATGTGGTTGTGTAATAGAGCTGCCTCGTTAAGGGCACTCACACATACACCTGGTTAAAAATTGTAATTCATCACAGTATTGAATGTTGTTGCCTTTTTGCAGCCGCACATACACATAATTAGAGTATTTTTGGTTTGCGCCACAAAATGTTATTATTGCATACTGTATCCCAGCATAAAATCAGCAAAGCTTGCTTTAGTGTAGAGCTGGTACAACCTAAGCAGCATTAATAGATGTTGCCTACGGACTTCAAAGTCAGTGAAAGGGTGGAAGATAAAATCTTGTTAGTCAAGGAGTCAAAAGGTATCTCGAGGATATGTCTTAAAAATATAAACTTCTCTGCCCTCTGGAACTGTTGTTTGCGGGATGCTGTTAAATCCCTCAAGACTAGAACCAAAATCCAATATTTTTTTCGGTTCATGAATAATTGACTTGAAGAATCTGACCCCTAATTTTGGGGGGATTTTGTTATGAACTTGCTTTACTGAGCAATCACTGCCCTTAGCTTTGTATGTATTTGCTCAGACGCTAACGTTCCCCCTGAAATGGTCGTTCTGATAATTATTCTTTGCTTGTGTATTTGTAGGACATCCAGGCTGAAATCGATGCCCACAATGACATCTACAAGAGTGTGGATGGGAACAAGTCGAAGATGGTCAAGGCTCTGGGCAGCTCGGAGGAAGCAGTGTTCCTCCAACACAGACTGGATGACATGAACCAACGCTGGAGCGACCTGAAGGCCAAATCCGCCAACATACGGTCAGTTAAAGTTCAATACTTACACCGGTTTGCTCCAGTGTTTAGGGGTCATGCAGCTCAGATTGTATTTTTCTGCTATTTTGCTGCTCCTTACTTTGGAAAGAAAAAACATTGTGAGTTTAGGTCTCTGCCTTAGTGTACAATTTAAATCAACCAGCACATTGCAGAAGTGGGTTTCGTCTGTGAGTGTTATTCCTGTGTAGTTCTGACATGAATTATAAAATGCAGCAACAACAAGGATAGATCAAGGTAGCAAACACACGTATCTGAACTCTGCAACAATACATATAGCACAAATCAAGAGTCTTCGCTCAAGGCCACTTTACTCTGGTTACTCATCAATACACTTAAGCTGCATATTATTCACAATATAAAGTTTCTTCCTCACTGGTAACTGGGGCAGTGACTTCTCCAAACTTGTGAAAAAAACATAGTGTTGATCATGATGGATCATGACTCATGATTCATGGAAAACCACATGAGACATACAGCGTGCTGTGGAATATTCACATAGGTTGTGGTGTTCCCTTCAGCAGTGCAGATACAGTAACTCCTCTGTTCCACATGCCTGCCCTCGAGCACATGGATGAAAAACTGCTCAAAAAGGACATGAGAGCCGCCACAGTGGCACATAAACTTCTGATGACAGAGACAATGCCGCGTCAGCCGCAACCTTGCCATAAATAAATAAGATTTGCGATGCAGAGGGTGGAGAAAGTGAAAGTGGAAGCGAAGTTGACAGGGCCAGATGGAGATGTTCAAAGACAAAGAGGAGGAGGGAGGATGAAGAGAAGCATCCGAGGAGCACAACAAAGCTCCAGGGCAGGGGAAAAGGTGAGAGAGAAGGAAGGGGAAGTAAAGGAGATGGGAAAGTTTCACCGCTGGAAAGAGTTTGGGGGTCAGGGTCAAGCAGAGCAGACATAATGGGCTGGACTTGTTCCACAGGAAGAGAGGCGGGAGGAAAATGGACAGTGACGGCCCGTCCACACGGCGACGTGCGTTGAAGCTTCAACGCTTCTGCCCATTCACTTTGAATGGGGTGACGTCACGCTTTGCCGAACTGCATTGTGGTTCCGTCGCTTTGCGTTGCTCGCGTCAAAAGTAGATCAATGTTCTACTTTTGAAGCTTCGACGGAAGCGTCAGCCAATCAAATCATATGCCAGTACAAGCTCTAGCCAATCAAACCGCGTGCTTGTGTGTCCGGGGCGGGAGATTCATGTGATTGGTTGTTTGTCAAGTTTCAGACATGCCCACCGGCAAGCTTCAACGCACGCCGCCGTGTGGACGCTGCGTGAGAGATCAGCCTGTGTAGGAGTTGGGGGGCCGCGGCGTGCTGATTGTATTAAGCCCATTATGCCTTAATTACAGTACATGTGTAATTATGACTAACTCAGCGAGCGGCAATAGGAGGTCTCTGAGCACAGTGTTCAGAGATATTATGCCTGGAGGAGAGGAGAAAAACACAAGAGCTTATCAACACGTATTGCATGCATGCTACCACCCACACAATTAGCAGCTAACTGTGTTTCCTATTTACAATAACATCTTCACAAGGAGGGCAGCAACCTCGCTCCAGAGATTTATTTTGCAGGGGTTTGTAGTTATTAAGGCTTTTTAGTTGTTTATTCATGTTTTTTTAAGCTATGGAACTTTTTATATGAAAATAAAATACACAATGTAGCTTTCCTGCTGTATAAATACAAGTATCAGCCTTTAATAGGTGCTAAATCCACATGTGTGTTATAGTTTTGTGTCCTAAACAGACTCTTTGATATGCCAGTACAATCAGAATTAGTAATCCTGTATTAGTCCCACAGCGGACAAATGTACAGTGCTACAGCAAAGGGACAGAGCATAAAGGCAAACATAAAGTTAGTTAGTTGAAGTGGCAAGCACACATTATGTAAGTACACATTAATGCAACAAAAACAAACAAGTAGCAGCATTATAAAGAAAATACATTTAATACATTTTAGAAAAGTGTATGTTGCACTAAACAGTGATTATTTCTCGACAATGGTGTAATAGTCTGAGGTAGTAAAATAGCAGCAATATGTAGTACCGATACAAGATTGTTTATGCCTTTCAGTAATGGGCCGGAAAATGCATACAGTATAATAATACTTAAAGCGATTGTATATTGGCAGAGCCCATCTTGAGGCGAGTGCTGAGCGCTGGTCTCGTCTGCTGGGCCTCCTGGAGGAGCTGTGGAGGTGGATCTGCCTGAAGGACGAGGAGCTGGCCAAGCAGATGCCCGTCGGAGGAGACGTCCCCATCCTGCTGCAGCAGCAGAACCACTGCACGGTACGTTCTGTCACCTAAGGGACTGTCCCGCCACGCTGGATAAGATTGATCTTACCTTGTTTTATTTAAGTTTCTAAAAAGTTTGATCCCGCATAAGTGATTTAAATTACATTTTTCATCTAGTTTTAGGGTTTTATTACCATTCTCTAAGACCTATACATTTAGAATATTTTATTTACAGTAAAATAATTCAAAACCCTTTTTTGTATGTGCTAATTAGATGTTGAAACTTATTTTGCTCCATTACACCTTTCTCAAAGGCTCTTTGGGTGGTGTGTACAAACTGTAATCTCCCTGACACTCCTATTAATGTTCTGCTCCTGCCGGGAGGTAACAGTTCATTATTTCTATTGGTACATTGAGTTCAACCTGAGAGGAGTTTTAATTAACCAGGATAAACTAAAACACTTCATTGGGTGTTTAAGGCCTTAAAGTCAAAGGCAACTAAGTGTCTGATCCAGCCGGAGCCTCTTTCTCCACCTCATTTCTAGAGTTGCATACTGTGGCTCAAATAAATGCGGCTTAATATCATAATATCATAACAGCAAACATCCTCCCTGCTCTTATTTTAGGATTCTATTTTACTCTTGGAAACATTCCTAGCAAAGAGTACAAAAAGAAGACCTGTTTTTAAAAGCAGTATCACGAGCACGCCCTTTAGCTACCCAGAGGTGGAGATAAGAAATCCAAACTAAAGTAGCCTGTAGCTGTTTCTCGTGTCACGTCCAATGACGATGCAGGAGGAACACGGATTCTGCAAACTCAGCTTTCTTTGTCAATATAGCACGCACTGGGGACCTATTGGTTTCAATCGACAACATTTACCATTAACACTGATTGGACATCACAAAAGGTGTTGATACTCCCTTTGAGGAGAAGTTGGTTACCCTGGAAGCTGTACAGTATTTTAAAGTGCTTGTGCAAGTGTTCAAATATATCTGCTGAACAATTGGGATTGAAATCACGGGAAGATATTTCCGTAAAGCAGCAGCAGCAATTATCCTGACATTATTAACCATCAGGCCGGTCGAAATCACTACTACGCAATCAGTGTTGTTGTTCCTTCTATTTCATTCTTAGAAATATTGTTATTTATCACCGTCCTATACCCAACTGTATCATTTATTGTTACAAGTGATCAATGCCTTCATTGTGCCAGCCCATTCACCACCTTTGTCATCAAAGCTATTTGTCCTCCATTTTTCCCCACTGTTTTATTTATTGTAACCACTGGTTATTGTGATAGTGCATTGGCGTGTAATTGCTTTCAGATAGATGACTCAGCCTGTGGCGACTGTTTACTCCCAGTCCGCTGGTCGACGCTGCTGTTGATGTCGCTCTTGACATCGTAATGCGTTCTCCACTGCCCGTTCGCCACACTATTATTTTGTTCCACAAAACGCCTTGAGAGTAAACACATGTGCTGTTGCGCGTGGGCGCTGGATCATAGACATACTGGGACAGATCAACATAACACCCCCTGGGAAACACACACACACACACACACACACACACACACACACTCTCTCTCTCTCTCTCTCTCTCTCTCTCTCTCACACACACACTCAAACTCACGCACATCCATCACAATTCTGTCACAGGGTTTATGATGCTAACAACAGTGCATACATCTGTATACTGTATGAATCCCACTGCATGGGCATCTGATGAAGTGTAAGGTTTTATTCAATTTTCACAAACATCTCTTAGCACAAGCATTATTACATTTTTTGTGTAATTATTTATTACATTACATTTTCCTATTACATTATGAAAGATGAAATACTAACTTAGACTAATCATCCAATTGCTGTTTACACACAGACATTATCAATTAGACATTAAACACACCTCAATACTAAGACATGGGTGGGGAGAAAAGGGTATAAACAAAAGGAATACTAATAATAAATAAAAATAACAACACATTATGATGACACACTTTTGTTATCAAACCTCATCCTAACTTCAAACAAAGAAACTGGGAACTACGGCTGCGATATTAGAAAAATCTTCATACATTTTTGCAGACGCCAGTTTCAAAGACAAATATTGAGAATGGCAGATAACAGAGTGCAGTGCTTTTCTCCATTGGCATACAATCCATTTCTTGGCCGCTGTAATGTCTGCTAAGTATAGTCTTTTAATGATTTAATATATGATCATCATTCAAAAGCAGACTAATTAAGTTAGAGAATACTTTAACCCAAGATCATGGCTAAAAAAGTAAATTATTAAAATATTGCTGCCAGATAATGTCAACATATAGTTTCCAGGGAGCAACTGGAACCAAGCAATGATCTGCCCACATTATAGATGTAGTCTATGAAGACTTTTAACATGTTGATGGTTAGCAGTAAGAGAGATTGTCTGACAGTTAGGACCTGGAATGAAAGACCATGTTTTTTTGTGAGTGTTTCAAACCAGGAGACAACAAATAACAGTCCAGGTTAATCAAAATGTTTCCTCTGAGGCCTGATGTGATATTGAGGCGCGCTTTGGGTCTTGTTCTCAGAACCTGACAGAGAACAGAGACAGGCTTCAACCCAGCAGATCAGAAAAGGTCCGTTAGGAATGGGACTGAGCGCACACACTGACCACAGGAGAATAAAATCCTCCTGCATCCCTACTTTCACCTTCCTTTTCTTTCATTAACCTGCCTCAGCTCTTCTGTTTCATTGTCTCCTCTGTGGTGTCTGTTCTGCTGTTGGTCCCCCCCCGCTTTTGCATTTCCTTTATTTACAATCTGTTTACCTTGCGCGCTATCCACTGTCCATTCCTTTGTTCATTTCCAGTCCTTCAGCATTGAGAACGCCGGAATAGAACATAATGGAAAAGGGGAGTTGAAGGATCCATTTTCATTTTGACTATGTTATATTTTTCCCTTCGCTTCCTTCTTGTATTCTTAATAGATTGGCCTCGAGTTTCTCTGACCCTGAGAGGGTTGAAGGAGCTGAGCAGCACAAAGAGCTGCGGCTTTGAACACGTCACGCTCTATTTCTTGCTAACACCGACACGCAGTTCCCCTGTGCTCACACATACGTACATACACACACTTCTGTCACTCAGAAGCTACTCTATCTCTTTGTGACCGGGAAAATATAGATATATGGAAATTGGTATCTATGAGCTAGGAAGGGCTTACTAAGTGGAATAACCTGTTCCCCCCCAGTTTTTTTACGTGAGATTTGGATAGATATAGGAGGCTAAGCCACTTAGCCAACAGAGAGCAACGGATATTGCTGTTATTAAAGATCAGGGGGAAGGAAAATCGGGAGAGCAGTGGTCCAAACAGTCTAAGAAAGTGATGGACAGGGCCGAAAACAATTGAGAGCTAAAGAAAAGAGAAAGAAAGTGGAAAAACAGAGGTTTATATGTGGAAGAGAGCAATCATTTAAGTAGAAATACGGTGCACTTTCACCTGTCTGTTTTCAGGATATTCAGTTTCTAACAGTTGTTTTAGATTCTGCCAGAAGGCAGTTTTGTTCATACGGCAGGAAGTGATTTGTGTGTGACAGAGAGAGGGAGGGGTATTATCCTTTCTAACTGGAGTGACTTCTTGCTCCCTCCTCTGCGTATTGATCTGTTTCTTTCTTTTCCCTGCTAAACTGGCCATAATAGCATTTATTAATCGCATATTCAATTATCCCATAAAAGGCCTCCATCAGCATCCAGCTGATTAAACTCATCAATCTCCTCTATTAAATTAACAGCTTCAAGGATTTGGAGCAAGGGACCAAGTGCTTGTGGGCATTTTTTATTAACAGCTCTTATCTTTCAGCAACAATTGGCTTCTTGTCCAAATTGTTGGGACGGTTCAATCTTTTCTAGCGCTCTTCCAAATGTTTCCGAGTCAATAAATATAAGACAAACAGACAAAGTGGGATTCTATTTAAGTTTCAATTTTAATTTGGTTTCTTTAGCAGTCTCAATATGCTTAAGCCGGGCACAATTACCCTGTCTAAAGTGAGGAGGGTCTAATAACCCTCTACAGAACCTTCTTAATCATTGTGCCTGCATGATTGATTAGCACCATTTGCACCAGGAAGGACAGGTCGTAAAGGAGAGTACAATTGATTAAAGGGCTGTGCTGAAGTTAACATTATCTTCTAGGAAACAGTGACTTTTTCTAACACTCAATTGTCTCGGTTTGAGTAACTTTTAATTGTTTTTGTCTGTGTCATTTGCATTTGTTTGACTTTTGTCCTAACAGTCTGTTGCCCTGCAGGCTGATTATAGTTTTGTTTTAGTTGTGTTAAGTGCATGGCTTACTAAATGTGACTGCTTAATATCCTTTGTAGCCGAATGTTTCAACAATATACCTCAGCAGTATAACACATTTAAACTACTAAGTATATTATTAAATATTTGAATATTAACAATGGCTTAAACAACTGCATGTACTGTATGTGAAATGTGTCGCTCACAGTGATGAACTATCAGATAAATATCAGCCGACTTTGTCATTGCTGTAATTCCATATGCATTGACATGGTATACAGCTGTTTCAGCGAATACATGCAAAACCAACATTATGCAACCTGTCAAGCAACAAACAGCAGACAATGGAGCATTTAGCAGCTAAAGAGACTTAGATCTCCTTGGGAGTTTGTTTTAACCAAAAAACACACTTCACAAACAGACATTCATCCGGTGGACAGAGAATTGACTTTTAATTATGCAAATATTGCTCAGGGTTTGTTGGGTGTCAACATCAGCAGCTGTTAGATGACAGCTTCACCATATTCACCATAGCTTTGTATACATCTGTCTTCTGTTTGCAGATTGTTGCCCCTGCCCCACAGTGGCCATAACCGCAGTAAATGCAAATAAAAAAAAAAAAATCTGCAAAGTAATGAATGAACAGCTGTGAACATCAGCACCAGTGAGATCCATAATAATAAAATATATTTAAAATATAATATTTTCATCGGATTGAAACCCATGTAAATAATTGCAGTAACAGTAATATAAACGTATCCAATACATATTTATTAAACATAATAAAATAACTTTGTTGTGTACGAATATGTCATTGAATACACATATGTTTGCATCAACATTTAACCGTGCCTGACTGATTTATTAGCTGCACCTTAGTGTATTTGACTTATTTGAACATTACGGCCGGAAGCGGAAGATTAGTTTAGCATGTCAGAGAGTTCGACTTCAAACCACAACAGTAGCATCACTAGCTTTAAGCTATTTCAAGATAACCATACGTGTTACTGTCAAAGGAGCAATTAAATATTCAGACACAAAGTCACTCTGAGGCTTCTTCATGAGCCGTGTGTCTGTTTCCAGTTATAAAATCTGATTTAGGTCAGACTATTTTAAGAATTTAAACATCATTTTTTACAGTACATAAAAGAGAGAAGCTATCATTGTATGACAGTTTGTAAACTGCCTGGATATGAGTGAACCAATATTCCAAAGGCATTTTGAGTCCTGGCCAGGAGCTTTTCTGATGTTGTTGAAAGCTGGTATATTGTGGTGGTCTGTTCTGGAGGCTTATTTTCCTCCTGGAAGATGATGAGGGTTGGGGTAATATTGCTGAGAGGCTGAGATAGCAGGCTTTTGAGAACGGGAGAGAGGGCTGTTTGGTAGAGCTCTGAAAGTAGCTGTGTTGTTGTGATGTTATCTCATCTCCACCACAGCACAGGGCACGCGGTGATAAGAGTTTGCTGTGTTCCTCCGGCCACACACAAACACAAACCTGGACACAAACAGCCCCACACAGACACAACCACTCAGACATACGAATGCACAAAGCCAAGGTCAAGGTCACACACAGCTACAAGACAGATGTTGTGAGCATTGTGGGACAGACAGGAGTCCTGTCTCTGTCTGGTCTTCACAAATCACAGCAACACAGACCATATTTTAATGTGCCAGTAAAAACTCTCAAGAAGAAGAAGAAGAGCATACTGAAGGACAGACCTGCCGCCTTTTATCTTTACATAGACAGCTGTCTCTTATCACTCATAGGCAACGGGGATTTACTAGAAAAAAAATCTTTATCTCAAAGCTCTACATGTGTCAAATATGTATCTCTTATGCTCTCTCTGAAATGTGTGTCCTTGTGTGACTCTGATAATGTGAGTGTGAAGTTTAGGGAAAGGTGTTGGGAAAGGTCTTTGGTGTTGTTATCTGTCTGAGGTGCAGGGATACCCAGTGGCTGGATGACAGACAGAGAGGCTGTTTATTGCACAGTTCCTTGGCACTTCTTGTGTTCCCACTGTCACAAGTTTCTTTATCTGTGTCTCTCTAGAGCCAGTTAACAGTTAAGGATGTATTCATATTGCAATCAATACAAAACAGTTGATAAAGATATTTCCCATAATGCTCCGTGTACAGTATGACAATTCGGCACAAGTGTGAAAAGTTACTTAAAGGGGACCTATCATGCAAAATGCACGTTTGTACGTCTTTTATACATGAATATGTGTCCCCGGTGTTCCAGGGAACTCACCAAGTGTCAGAAAACACAACCCTCTCTATTTTCCTCCATACCCAAATCTCTAAAAAAGGGGCTGCAACGGATCTGATAAAAACTGATCCAGATTTGAACACTGTCCTGACGTCAGGACAGTGGCGCTACGGCTATTGGGCCAACTCCACCAATCAGGAGGAGACAGCCACGGCCATTGCCGTTCGAAAGCGCTGGAGACGCTGTAGTACATATGCCAGGCCTGTAGATGGTGCTGTTCTCACAGCCCTTGCAAAAACAGGGGTAAAAAAGTGCAAATTGAGCGAAATGAGGCATGGCTAAAATGCATGATCTGTTTGGTATTTTGAAAAAAAAAAGTATAAATATGCCTTATATAGGTATGGTCCTACACTATATTATTATAATATAGCATGATAGGCCCACTTTAAAAGAAATATGAAACTGTTGTTCAAAATGCCTCACATGAGACCTCACTCTTCATATGTGCTAAAAAAAAAGCTTCAATAACCAATATCGTTTTTTTTTGTTGCTTTGAATAGTTGTAGTATTTTGGTGACACAATAAAACGCCAAGATCACACCATCACAATATGATTCTACTAAAGGTGGATAAACAATTACCTCTTACAATTTATATGTTTTAATGTTTGCAGGGCAGGTTTTACTTATATCAGAAAACAAACCAGTAGATCACTTACATTTCAACCGAATTGCAAGTAGTCTTAAATTATATTTAAATGTCACCCAGTCCTAATGCCAACATTTCATAAATTCACTATATACTCTTCTATATAAACAGAAAATCACTCCAAAAAATATAAAACAGCCAAAGTAGGTAACTGTTTTGTCAGTGGGAGCAGTCCTTTTTCATCGTTCTGTAATCAGGGTTCTTTGATTTATCCAACTGGGGATGCTGTTGGTGCTCAGACCATCCCCTATCTGTGATTTGCAGAGAAACATGTGTTGTGACATTACAAAACTGATATAAGAATATGTTTACTTACCATTCTCGATATGCAAAGAATATGTTTGAATACAAAACATTTACACACTTCATTCAATCCCTTTCAAAGCCCATTTTTAGCCACTCAGAAAACAAAACAAAACGGATATAAAAGAATAAGGTTGGTTTCGACCGGTAGTTGTCCACGCAGCCCTGCTCCTTTTCTTATCTCTGCTCAACATACACAGCTCCTTTTCTCTTCCTCAATCATCTCTCATTTACTTTCTATCTCTCAAGGTCTGCTCTCTGAGCTACCTGCCTAATATATTCCCTCCATGAGAGCTAGGAGGAAATCATTGGAACGAAGCAAACCATTTATTAGCCGGTGTGATTTAATTGATTTCCAGCTCCATTTCAGCACGAGGGTACATTTTTCCGCAGGAGGCTGTGTGGAATTGCCATTGCAGTGGTCTAAACTTTACTATTACAGAAGGTTACTCCCTGAAATGAGCTTTGTTATTTTGGAACTAGAACAAATAGGTCTGAGCGCATTTCAAGGCCTGTGAGCACAGTATTACATCCCATCCTCCTTCCCTGCTATTTTTTCCCATCTCTTCTTATCTCTCCAGATGGTACTGTATATACGATCCCACTGAACCCAGGGTGTTGTCATCTGCCGCTCAGTCAATGTGGCGTAAACGACAACAAAACATAATTTTTGGCATTTCATTTTCACTGTCTGTTTGAAAAAGTCTGATAAGTGTGAGACTATATCAAAGCGCGACGTCCCATCTAATCAACGTGCTTCACAGCGTCTTAAACTACTTCGCCTCCTTACAAAGCAATCACACACTCCGATAGGCAATGAAGTTCCCCAGGGGTCACAGTTATACTAAAACACGAATAATTATACTGTAACATGCCGTTTGTGCTGCCTCTTTTTAGTTCGAAATAAGGTTAAGAAAAGTGTCCGTTAAATTGGTTTGTGAACTTTTAGTATCTATTTTTCTGCATTGTAGGAGATGGAGTGTGTGTGTTGTTGTGTGCGTTTTGAGCTGCTGTGAAGGAAGATGAGCAGCATATGTGATACTGGGCTCTGTAATGATATTTCCTGCAGGGTAATAGCTCTCAGCAACTCACTTTGTACCGCGAATCGCTCAGCTAATTTCATACCGACCCCAAGGAAATGGCCGGTTTGACCCTGTACTCTCGCCTTCAATCGCCAATCTTTTTCAAAAGTGTCCCTCCCGCTGACACTCTTAACAACGCCGCTCTCTCGCCTTTACTTCGTGCTTCCCCTCTTACTCAGGGAAGTCTGGGCAGACAGTGTTTTGTTATGCAGAAATCCCCTGATTAGCCTCTGAGAGTGTTGTTTATCTCGCCCATAAGTCTAATCGTAAACATCTGCTCTTGTTCTTTGGTCGTGAGTGTGAGCTAATCATAAGTCTCTTGTTTCGTGATATAATGAAAGCTGGAGCTGATTTAAGCAGAAGTGGTTTGATTAGCAGAGATTTCTGTGGGGGAGCAGCGATCTGGATACAAAACTCCTTCAGATTACAGCAGGTTCATTTGGAGTTCATCGGCGCTGACAAGATAAGGATACACGAGTCAAACATGCACATACCTGCAGAGAAAATGCATGAATTATCTCCTGCTCAAGTCCATTGTTGGTAATAAAGGCTGCTTACAAATGCACTTTCTTTCTCATTGAGAAGGCTTATTCTTTCTTCAGTCAACTGCAAAAACTCGACTGGATAAGACGCACTTTCTTTCCACTTACAATCCATTCAAAGTCATTTGTTACACTTACCTTTCTGGAGAATCTCTCTTTAACCCATCACTCTGCATTCCTCCTGCAGGTAGTACGGTCAGAGCTGAAGGAACGTGAGCATTTGGTGATCAGCACTTTGGATCAAGCCCGGATGTTTCTCGCTGACCAGCCCATCGAGGGTCCCGGAGAGCCACGCAAGAACCCACAGCCAAAGACAGGTACGTTTATACTCTCCATAAAGAAATCTGCATACTCGCCTATATTATAGACACTTAGCACTGGACTTAATGGTGAGCACCCTGATGACAGACAGACTTATTGTTTTGTAACTGTCATTTCCGCATTGTAAAAATGAAACTAATTGTACTATTGGATCGTTGCCATAAATGATTGAACATGCCATGGACAATTATTTTATTTAAGGCACTGTAGTGGATACATAAACTTAAATGTACATTCAAATAAAAGGGCAGAGTACTGTATATAACTTGTGCTTAATAGGTTATAATGACATGTTATAGTAACATAGTCCCTTTTATCCATCTTACTAGACATCTGATTCAGTACATTCTGTAGCAAAAGGCATTTAGACATTCAAAGCAAGCCTGTCTGGTTGTCTTTAAATAGAATGTATGACTTATTTGGCCCAGTTGTGAGGTGAAGTGCTCTACAAACACCATTCACTAGTGCCAATAACAGATCACGGCGAGAATGAAAAATGTGCCGACTCATTCAACATTCCTTTGCTGTCTCTGTCGGATGCGGCAGGGTTAAGTCAGCACATTTGCCTTCAAACTAAAACCCTACTGTGTAAATAATTAAACCATCCCACGGGGCCGTGTAGGGGTGTGGCAAGACTTCAGAGCGTATTCCGATAGGCTTGTTGTCTGTGATCTTTGATATGCGTATCAAAGCCGCCCCTCGTTGTATAAATAGATAAAAAGCTGATCTAAGATTAGAGGCTGCCCTTGTTGTGTAGTCAGTGGAGATGACGTTTCTTATAGTGACACAGAATCAAAGTCGAACAACTTCAATCGCCTGTCTTTTTTATTCAGTTGTCCTTGTGCCGTTAAATTAACTTTTGTTTTGTTTGTACCTTACATTTCTCATTACAAAAGACACACAGCATCACATTGTTTGTTTGTATCTGCATGAGGCGCCACCTGCAGTACGGCTTACAGATGTCTTCTTAGTATGTAAATGAGGAAGTGAGGGAGAGAGGGTGAAGAGAGATGCAACAGGTGAAGATGATTATCTCCACAGTGGAGAGAAGACCTGTGAACTCATTAGCTGCAAATATCTCTATGTAGTAATAATGTCCGTTTGGGAAGCAGTTTTCTCTTTTGCCCATTCTTTTTTTTCTGTCTCTGTCTGCATCCTATGATATGTTAAAATGATTCTATCCTTTGTGTTTTTTGCCCTTTTGATCACTTTCATCATGCTTTGACAGCCTAAAACTCTATCCACACTTTAATTGGGATCCTTTTTTCCCTGTTTTTTTAATACCATATGCCCTTCTTTTTTATGTCCTCTCATGTTGAGTTTAACTTATCTGCCTTACCTAAAATCGAACAAAAGCACATAAGAATAAAAGATAGTTATATGCAGGAAGAGAAAAAATGCCCAAGAAAGGCTTATTCAATATGTCAAGATGTAATTTATTTAATAAAACTATGGTTGCATTTCTTAGGACTCTTTTATCTAATGAAAACTGACTGGTGAAGAGATTAGGGAAACATAAAAATGACTTCCTACTTCAGTAAATAATCTGATCTTCAGAATATTCTTTGAATGATATAATAAATGTATATAAATGGAAAGCCAGTTGGATGCAAGCATTTGAAGAGGTTGCATTTTTAGCTGGAGGACAATTACATTAAGGGTAGTACAAAATATCTACTAATGTAGTTGTAGGGAAACTACGCATATATTAAAGAATAGAAAAGGCAGTACCATCTTTTTCAACAGAATAACTGACTTCTCTTTCTTCTTCCAGACCTCACCCCAGAGGAGAAGGCGCGAGGTTTGGCCCGGGCGATCCGCAAGCAGACGGGCGAGGTGATGGAGCGGTGGGAGCGTCTGAAGGGGCACATGGGGGGCTGGCAGAGTCAGGTGGAGCGAGCCCTGGAGCGACTCCAGGAGCTGCAGAGCTCCATGGACCAGCTGGACCTGAGGCTGACTCAGGCAGAGGAGGCCAAAGAGACCTGGCAGCCGGTGGGGGACCTGCTGATCGACTCTCTGCAGGACCACATCGACAAGACCATGGTGAGAGGCACTACTGCTGTTGTGGGCATTAATGCATCGTAATCATCAACACTTCTAGATAGTTCGACCCCTCTGTACATCATTAAAACATGAAGCACTGAATCAACTTGAGTGAAACTCTACGTTGACGTGCAGGATCTTATTTTAGACCAACTGATTTAGCATTAAATATCACCTATAATGCAAAATCCACTTTTCATGTCTTTTACACATCAACATGTGTCCCTTCTGTGTAAAGAGATTCTGAAAGTTTCAGGAAAAAAGATTTGCTCACTTTTTGTCCTGATCCATTTATATAAAAACCTGTCTGAAAATGAGCTGATCAGATTTTGGCCACTTTATGATGTCATAACGATTTTTTGGCTTGTGTAACCATTAGCCAATCACCAACCAAGGTAACCCCCCCCCACCTTATCACCTGAATCTCCTCCTAGAGCACCATTGGGTTCTTTTTAACCAAATATCTCTCAGAGAGGCGTGGGGAGTGGCTCCTTATTTTCATCTAAAGTAACAGACAGAGAATCAGCACTTTTGAAACAGGGCTGAAACAGAGGGGATTATGGGATGCTACAATGCACGATCTGTTTGGTATTTCAAGCCAAACACTTCAGAGACATGTTTTGTATATATCTGAGACCTATAATATATTGATGAAAAACAGTATAATAGGGGACCTTTAAAGTTACTCCTGCCAATTGTGGTTTGCTTCAGTTCAAGTATTAGCCGTACCATGCATGAAATAAGTATGTGCATTAATGCGAGTGAGACATGGCTGTGAATTCTTAAACAATTTCCACCGTCCTCTCTCTTTTAGTTTTCCGGCAACAAATTGCCACTTTATTTGATTATGAACTTGGTTTGATGATTCTGCCTTGTTTGTTTGCAAATGCCACTCATTACATTTGAGGAAGTCTTTTCCACAAGGATATGCGGCCAAGAGACAAGCAACAAGAAACACATTTAGTTTACTGTACAAGCAGACACATGACAGCACTTCTTAATAACGGTAAACAATAAATGAATACTGCGAAGAAGGAGAAAAAGTGCCACACAGAAATATTCAAAATAAATAATTGTTTCATTAGCGAAGGCAACTCCTTCACTGTTGCATTTATTTCTCTGTTTGTCACTCAGCTTCACATCTAAGAAATGTATCCTTGGTATAGACAGTCTTGCCATTCTATCTCTTCACGTCCTATCATGTTGACATCCACAATCTAATCCAATTTATTAATGGATTTCCAAACAACACTTGAAACAATCTCTACCAGTTTGTAACACACACAAAGCACGTACTGTAGGCATTACGTTTGTACAGACAGCCACAGTGTGGACTTTAAATTGATGTTATAGTAGGGCTGCTCGATTATGGCAAAAATCATAATGACGATTATTTTGTTCAATAATTGATATCACGATTATTAAATACGATTATTCATTTACTTTGAAAACATCAATTTATTGAACTTTAAAACAAATACAAATAATAATTTGAACAGTATCTTTTTAACTGTTGATTACCCTGAACGTATAATTCAACTGAAAAACCAATACAAAGATAAATAAAATAAACGATACATTTATATTTAAATTTAAATAAATAATATCAAAATAATAAATACCAATACACAAGATCAACAAATATTTTGGAGCGCACTTCCACAAGCTACTAAACATATATTAATATGATAAATAAAAATAAATTAGACCAAAAATAAATTAGATCAAATATGTCACAACCTAGCAAAGCAAAATAATCGCTTTTTTTCGATTAAGTTGTTTTCGTAATTGTGCCCTTTTTTTTCACAGCCCTATGTTATAGCATCACTAAACTCGATTTATCTCAAATTGAACATGATAAGGGCAACGCAGTAAATAAGAAAAAGTTACTCAGCCGTTAAGATGAAACTGAAGATAATCTGAACTCGGGTTATTGTTTTGCGAAAGCACAATCACCATGATAAGGTCATCAGTTAACTGAATATTTATGATTATAACTCTGTTAGAATTACATTTCTGACATTGAATCTTGCCTTCCAGACCATCAGAGAGGAGATCGCACCGTTAAGTCAGGATGTGAGAATCGTCAATGATCTTTCTGCAGAGCTGACGCCTTTGGACATCCAGCTGTCGTCGACCGCCTCCAGACAACTGGACCAGCTCAACATGAGATGGAAACTCCTACAGGTAGTTTGAATGCTCCTGAATCTCCTGCAGATGTTACAGCAGACACGCTTTTCCACACACACGTCTCACACATTTCGCCTTTTCTTCTTACAGCATTTTGTCCAGAAATACTAGCTTCTACAAATCTACTTCTTCTACCCTCTTTCTTCCTGTCCCTTTATTCTCCTACTACCTGTCTGTGTGTCTTTCCCTCTTCTAGAGTCTTATCTCTTTCTCTCGGTTCCTCTCACCTTTCACTTTGTGTCAGCCAAACACACACGGGACGGAGAGTTGTCCCTCTGCCTGTGTACCTGTTTTATTTGAACACAGCTCCATGCTCTCTGCAAAGCTGTGTCGCCGCACATCAATGAACACCATTCTCACATTACACCAGTCACATTCTTGACTCTCTACACAACTGATGGTCTTGGTGTGATCCGCCCCGCTCAGGGAGATGCTGAGTGTTTCTCAGAGCGGAGCATGTCTGAGCCCTGGAGGCAGAGTCGTGGAGAAGTCTCTTTACGAGTCATCTGAAGGAGAGAAGAGACGTGATGTTGGTTGTGAATGATGAATTATGGAGTGATATCCTCCATGTTAACTCTGCATGAGTTTACACTTCAAATCAGAGAGCGTGTGGGTTGTTTTGGTTCTCTCAGACACATTCTCCTTATCGAGCAAGGTTGATATCTTTATTTCTTTACGCTGTGCTCTTATGAGGCGTGATTAAACATAAGCTCTTTTTCTTTCTTGTTCTGTACACACAACATCTTTTGTATGTACGTCCTTCCTGATTATGGGGTTATTTTTGGGAGCTTTTTCTTGTGCACTGCTATGATCTAAGGACTGAGTGTGTCTTATGCTGTACAGATTCTAAAGCCCCCTGAGACAAAAGTGTAATTTGGCTATACAAATAACATTTCATTGATGAATTAGTTGTTTTCAGTACATAGACGCATAAAGACCACAGTTTAAAAGTCAGTGTAACATTTGCTGACTTCATTTAAGGTTTTTCTCCATGCAGCATTGTCGCTGAAGATAAATGAGTGGGGACAACAAGAGCAGAAAAGGGTCTTACAGTATGTTAAGAAATGCAATCCTGGAAGGAAACCTAAAGTCATTCCTTTTTAAGCATAACACTGCCACAAAGAGAAACTGGTACTGGGGCTACTTTGTTGCTTTGCACTGTACAGACACCCTCTAATAGTCTTTGTGGCTGGAGGCTGACCATAGCTCAAATAATGAGTCAGAGGAGCGCATAGTTTCAGTGGACTCCACACTTCTCGGTGTTGTTCGCTCATTTAATTTCTTTCCGTCTGCAGGAAGACGACAGCTTCACTAATAGGCCTGGTCCGACTGTGTAGTTTGGTGATTTGGCATTCACATGTAGACAGCTCCCATATTCCTCTCGGTGGGACACTGGCCATTACATCCATTAATGGCCAGAAGGAACTGTGCTTTTGGTCTTTCTGAGCCTGCTTCCAGCTTCCCTGTGTGGACTGCCGTGATTTAGCTTCCATATGCCTGAGGTGTGTGTGTGAGAGTCTCAATATTACTGACTGCCAATACTGTTCTGCTAGTCAGCCTGATGGAGCAAAGCAGCCCCGCAGCCATGTCAGACCCAGGTGCGCTGATAGAGAGGTCAATACTCTGCTTTCACAGGGCTGCAGGATTAAATGATAACTCAAAGCTGTGTGAAGCTTCACCTAGGGCTGCACAATTTATTGTTTTTTTAATTGCCATTGCGATAAAACACTTCGGAAAAAGACTGCAATATTACACTCGGGGATTTTAGTGTATGTGTGTTTGAGGATATATAATTTAGTAGTTAGTTAACTACTCACTTTTTGCACATGGCACCTATCTGTGTATGGAGAATGATCCTGTTGAAAGCAGGATATGATATGACTCTTGCTTGTTTTAGTTTTTTTTAAACACTTGGGAATGCACTGAAGTACTGTGATTGCTTCCAGTGTAAATACCGATTGAGAACTGCAGCTTTCGCTACACAGCAGGTGTAGAAGAGGTGTCACCAGGATATAAAGGTGCATGTAATCACACTCTGTGGGAGCTGCAGTGTGTACCCACAATAGAAATAATAAGAACCAGAGATTCTCCTGAGCAAAATCATTTATGCAATACTATACTGTACATACCAGTGAACTGCAACACACACATGTAAATAGCATGCCATATATCAACAGTATACTTATTAAAACAATTTATGAGCATATTTTTAACTCATAAAAGTTAAAGGGCTCTTAAGCTTGCAGCAACTCCCCTTTAACTGAATGTACTGTATTTATTTTATTATTTAGATTTAATTTTTAATTTTCAAAGACATACATAACAAGAAAGGCAGCGAAAACATTTACTTGTCTGCATTTGTTCCCGTTGACCACAAAGTGTAACCATAGGAACACATGCAAGCAAAAAACTGTCTTACATCAGTACATGTGGTCTTGGTCTTGCATCAGAGCATTAATCACACCATAACATTAATATACTTTCATTATTATTTATATTTTCCCCTGCTCAAAATGTATTCTCTATATTACTCACGTTCCTCCCCTAGGACATTATTGCACTGAAAAATAAAACCATGACACCATCTCCAGCCGCTGTAAAGCTCTGTTTCTCTGAGTGCAACTCTAACCAACCTGTGTCTGTTAATGGTGCAGGTGGCGGTGGAGGACAGACTGAAGCTGCTTCAGGAAGCCCACCGGGACTTCGGCCCCTCCTCCCAACATTTCCTCTCCAGTAAGTATAGAGCAAATGATGTCTCATGGGAATTGGAATCATTTGTGGGGACTTGCTTTGTTTCCACTCAGTTGCACTGCTTCACATCCTGCTAATTATTTCCATGTCCCATCTTCTAACCTTCGGCCATACGCTTGACAGTCGTGCATGCTCATATGTGGGTGCGAGTGCTAACACGCACACACACACACACACACACACACACACACACACACACACACACACACACACACACACACACACACACACACACACACACACACACACACACACATACACATACACATACACATATACATATACACACACACACACACACACACACACACACATACACACACACATACACATACACACAGTTTGCAGACAAAGCACTTCACTATTGAATAATGCAACGCTTAATTACAGTTCTCCACTGACTCCCTTCTTCCTTCTCCCTCTTTGGAGTGGTCATTAGCAGGGAGAGAGGAACAGAGAGTTGGAGGCAGAGCTACAGAGGACAGAGATGAATGCACGAGTGTGAACATAAAACAAAGCAGCCAGTCTCTCTCTCTCTCCTCTTGTCTATCTCTCTAATGTCATTTTCTATAATCATACGGCCATTAGTGTTCTTTCTGTTCCACCTGATGGACTATTTCTGGCCATCAGACACAGAGACAGAAATGGACGGTGTGTGATTCGAAGCAGGTGGTAAGCTCTGCCCGCCGTGCCGTGTCACCCATAGACATGAATTTACCAAGGAAGTGAGCTTAACAGCTGCGCCAGACAAAACAGCGTCTCTTCTTTCATCTTCCCAGCACGATGACACTATCTACTCCATCACACATTCGCTCTCATTACACTAGTAGCTTAATATTCCCTCCGGGATCAATAAAGTCCTGTGTCCTTATCTTGCTCTATCCATCTCGTATATCTCCCAATCTCACTTAATCTCTTTCTCTTACTGTCTTTTCATCTCTCTATCTGAGCGTAGAGCTGTGTCAAGGAGGAGGGGAAGTGGGAGGACGATAAATCAAGAAAAATGTCTGCTCTTGAGGGCTTCTCAAGTCTTATATCTTGCTGTTTTTAACAATGCCTGTCATTTTAAAGTCGTCCTTGGTCTGACAGTATTAACTGGACTCTGCACCTTTTTTCAACAGTCCTCTTCTTCCCTGTGTTTTTCAATTTATTTTCCCTTTCATGCCTTGTTGTCTCCCATCTCCATCTTTCTGCCGAGAAAGTAATATCCATTTACTTTCTTGTACTATCGATTTCATGCACAATGAGTCATTTTTACATAGATCGCCCATTATAATGGAAGTGTTAGATGTGAGAATTAGTAAAAGTCAAGCCCCAAACACTAAATGGATTACTGTGCAGCATGGTGCAATTGTGCGATGTTTAATAAGATGGTGCTTTGATTTTGACTGATGATTTTTTTTTTCTCTCCACCCATCTCTCTGCAGCATCTGTACAGCTGCCCTGGCAACGTGCAGTTTCTCAGAATAAGGTTCCATATTACATCAAGTAAGTGTGGAGAAATTGTGTGTGTGTGTGTGTGTGTGTGTTGTGTGTGTGTGTGTGTGTGTGTGTGTGTGTGTGTGTATGGTGTGTGTGTGTGTGTGTGGTGTGTGTGTGTGTGGTGTGTGTGTGTGTGTGTGTGTGTGTGTGTGTTGTGTGTGTGTGTGTGTGTGTGTGTGTGTGTGTGTGGTGTGTGTGTGTGTGTGTGTGTGGTGTGTGTTGTGTGTGTGTGTGTGTGTGTGTGTGTGTGTGTGTGTGTGTGTGTGTGTGTGTACATACACAGTTGTTGCACACTAGCTGTCTTTAAAGGTAGGGATAGGCAGGATATTATAAAAATGCTGTTGTCAAAAAAAGCTTTGTTCTTTGGGGGATTCTTTTCCATCTCCTTATTATGGTTATGGTTGTCAGCATGTTGCGTGTTTGACCCTTTTTATAACAAAGCATTAGGAATTTTTAGAAACATGATGCAGGGTCAAGGAGTTTTGAGTTCTTTATTTGAATAGTTCCTGTCTCAGACGGTTTTACTTGACTAACCTTCGTAAAATGAAAAGGTATTTAAGAAAAAACTGTAGGAAAACAGTCAGAAACCATTCATGAGACCATTTTGTGGGGCAGTATGTTGCACATTGTGTTGAAATGTTATTTATTCATCATTTCATTTTATTTTATAATTCACCGTGAAAATCTCATTATCTCAAATGTATCTACGAGGAATCTCATCTTTTACCACCTTTCACATTAAAGCTGTGACCTGTAGTGATATTCTTTGCACGTACATCATTTATTTTTTATCCTAATTAGGAGTTTCTTTTTTGCCCAGTTGCTCCTGTGTGTATATTAAAATTCAAGCTATTTCACCCTCGCATTTCTCATTCAGTCCAACATTAGCACTTCCTTTTGAATAGATAATACCTGAGTGGATCCCAGGGCAGCTTCCCACACTGTTTTAAAAGTGACTAGAACAGCTTTAGCTTGACGCCTTGCTTCCCATTCTAATTTTTAGCCAAACTTCAGGATCCTATTAAAACAGGTAGAGAGAAGATGTGTGAAAAACGAGACATCACCTCTACGGTTCAGAAATGTTCTGAAAGTTTAAAGGACCTCATTATCCAGAAATCATGTAACCATATGTCAGTAAACTGCTGACACACCAAACCTGAATTCAGCCTTATTGAAATCTTTGGGTAGCAGTTTGAGCTATTACTTGTCACATGCTCCTCTATATAAATTATACTGGCACACTGTTACAGTCTCACTCTGTGATATAAGATGATAACATTGATATATTTCAATGCCTGCCCCCTTAAATCGCCTCTTGCCCTCGGTCGAAATGTCACCGACTCAGTTAAATTGTCAACTAGCCATTTGTTTGTAATCCCCCTTGGGCCATTGTCCGCAGAACAACCCACAGTAAAAGCTTCAGCCAGAAAGATTTACACACCCAGACTCTGTTAAATGTCTCCAAAAAGTTTTTGAAACAATATTTTCCAGCATTTATATATTTGTTTGGGTTCAATTATTATCAGTTAATGTACACATGGGACTATTTTCAAGACTTTTGCTTTTTGCTGCATTTAAATGGAAAGCTAGTAAAACATTCATGAGCCATAAAAGCAGCAATTTAGAAGTGTTTTCTTCAGTTTATTGTATTATAATGAAAATTGTTATTGAGTTCATTTGGGAGGAAGTCAAGATAAAGTATTTTCAGACCAATAGAGATAGAAAGAGAAACAGAGAGACAGGGAGACGCACCTGACCTGAGTTTGGGCGTGCAGCTTGGCACTAGAGGCGGATCAGAGATGAAAGCCAGAGACAGACAACAACTCAGGGACCGGCTTATAACTTTAGAGTCAACAACAGCCTGTGATCACAGATGTGCCCAGCCAATGAACCTGCATCCTTCCACTCTCACAAACAAAACACATGTGCATCAGGCCGTTCAGCCAAAAATAATACAGACACACAAAAAGAGATTCCCATCCTCTCCCTGGCAAGGAAACGCTCACACATTAACTAGTACTGGAACCAAGCACAACTCCACACACACACACACACACACACACACACACACACACACACACACACACACACACACACACACACACACACACACACACACACACACACACACACACACACACACACACACACACACACACACACCATATGTCGATGCCTCAAGCCGGAGTTGGACCCGGTTATTCTTCTCCATGGTGGCTTTCACATTAAACTTGAATTGCCTTTCCAAAACGGGAAAAAAGCGATCAATCACTCTTTACTCGTTAACTCTGTGTGTGGCTCTTTTTCATTTTGAAACAAAGATAGTCCTTTGTGCCGCCATCTCCTCCCTCACACATTAGTATACCTGGTTGTTGCACACTCATGAAAACCTTCTAAATGTGCTGCTTGAAAACTGAAGTCTGAATCCATCTGCTGGAATAATCACAGGTCGCTCTCAGTGCCGCGACATCCTTGGGACACCAGCGTCAGTCTTTTGGCACTTTCATTTCCCAGAACCCCTTCTCGTTTCCTCTTCCATCTCCTCTCGTTCTCTGCCTCTTTTCTCTGGGTTGACAAAAGCCCCCTGATTAAAGCTTCGCCTTGTCCCACCCCCTGCAGTGATGAGTTCAGGCGACATATTGGGGAGGAAATCAAATGGCTTCACACAAGTTCAGTACGTGCCATCTCATGCTGGCAACCCCCCCGAGGCTGTCCCATTTCACCCATTCTGGCGCTTCAGGGGAGGGCTTAGCCGTCTGGTAGGCTTTTGGAAGGAAAATATAGTAAGACTGCATCTCTGAAAAGATTAGAGAAAGTCTTTTCTGCACGCAAAAGCTTTTGTGGATGTTCTGTCTGTCCGTGTTATTGTCAGGGAAACAATTGGTGGGGTTGGTCAGACCGAACAGAACAGACAGCCTTTGTACACACGAGTGGACTCTATGCATCTCTGTGGGAGAATTGTAGTTTTAATAAGAATCCAAAGCTGTTGGAACTGCATTTCAGAATTAGAATACTGATAACTTTGGGAGGGATGAGGCATTTTCTTTAAGAACAAAAATAGCCAAGGAGAGGATGTCAGTTGGCGTATTCAGACTCTTCTTCTGTCACTGCGCTCCATGATAAGCCTGGCAGGTCGCTGTCACCCTGAAAAATAAATGTTCATGAAATCTTATTCTTGCTTCCTCAGATTTATTACTAATTCTGTCTCTTTGGATATCCAGATATGCAAGAAATCATTTATCTGCACACTCATGATAATTCATGGCGCTGTGTCAGTGCGGGACAGTGATAAACTCCCAGCAGACACACAGCAGAAGTGTTTGCAGGCAGCCGTTTGATAGGGCATTGACATTTTCTAATCTTTTACTTTCCTTCTGTAGGAAAGACAGGAATTGTCACTCGTTCAGGGAAAAATGTGTTTATGGTTAATTATGGAGCAGCAGAGTAGGAGTGAGCAATTTGCACAAACATTTGAACCTGCTGATGGACTCTTAAGCAGCTCTAAATGGCACCGCAACATTGAACATTTCAAATTAATAGCAATTATTTTTGATAAGCCTAATTGTTATTGTCGGAAACTGCTGGTGTTGGATGTTTTCACCCTATTTTGCTTGCTTGCTCTCATAAAAACATATTGTAGAACGTTTTTTCCCCGTCCTCACTGCACCCTACATAAATTGTGTCTTTCCTCAGCCTGCCGCAGTGTCGCATTCGGTGACCTCGTTTGATTTGTTGACGCTTTCTCTCTGATGTAATTTAATGATGTTTATGGGAGAAAGGTGTCACGTGACCCAAGCAGCTTGATCCTCATATGCCCTCGTTCCCCGTTAGCCACCTCTTTTTAAAAGCCAGTGTTAAAACAAACTACAGGTGTAAAAGCAACCTTTTATTGGAAAGACCTGATACTGGGATGTTTATCATGGAGGATTCACTGCTGCCGTCCAAAAAGCATTCAAATATTTGTCAGGAAATGTGTATTTTCCCGATGCCTCTCTCCTCTTCGCTGTTCTTCTCACTGTGTTATCTAAACAGTAGCAGCTTTGTAGTAAATATGTCAACAGTTCTCTATTTTTCCTCCAACAGGACAACAGAAAGATTGCTTAGGCATTACAAAGTGAATGCATTGGCGGGATACAAGTGTTGAGTACAGTGGAACTTGACAAGTCGTTATGGCATTCATGAGTTGTGGACATAATCACAAGCTTTCTAGTCTTTTTGTTGATGGAAGTGTCGTACAATTCATTTTGTTGGGGCAGTGATTGGATTGTGTGTCCCATCATTGTACCAGTGTTGAGGATTCTCTGATGAACCCTTCTACACTTCAATGATGAAAATGTTTTATTGCAATACTTGTCAGACAATTGTGGAGCGGATATTCAACATTCTTCCTCCTCGTCATCAATTCCCCTGACTTTGATTCATTGAAACCCTTTGTCCTTCAGGCGAGCTCTTTGTAAGCTAAGACACGAGCCTGTCCTCGGGACCTAGACGCTTTAGCGATGTCTGTACGGGTGTGAAAGGGCCATCAGTCTGCACAGCCGGTGAATAGTGATGAACATCTGGGGCTCCTGTTGTCCACCCCACCAACTCAGTTCACTGTCAGCACTCCACTTCACTTCCTGCTGCCTGTCAGCGGAGAGGAACCACAGGGGAGCCTCTGCATTCAAAAACAGACTTTTATTTCTCAAATGTCTTCCTGAAATCTTCTGAAACTTTCCTCACAGATCTTAGTGCGGCAACTGCCGGCCAGATGGCTTCTTGAAATACACACATGCGCACACACACACACACCACGACCAGCAGAGCTCAAATAGATGCGCTGATTGGCAGCTGCTGCTTCAGAAATGTCAGATTGTCTGTCCTGTGTGTCTGAAAGCAACCATGTTTGATCAGTTGTAGCACAGCCTTGTTTTATTTATTTTTAAAGCATTGGTTTTTGAGTAGAATTGGTTTGTTCATGTTTTTGTAGTGTGTGTATTTGTGTATCTTCTGTCTGATCCAGAAACGTAAACAGGGACTTGAGACAAGGTTCCTTCATATTTATATCCCATGGTGTTTGAAAAGACACATACTGTTGTGATGAGAGGGATTTAAAGTGTGTGTCTATTCGTGTATGAGTGTGTGAGTGTGTGTTTCTTGCTGTTTCATTCAAATGGCATTATGGGTGTTTGGGTTTTATACATTATTTGTGGATTTGTGGAGTAATCTACAGCCTCTATCCTCAATGTGTGTGCAATATCAAAAGAGATGCCAATAAAGTCTTCAGTTTGAATGCTTTAAAGGTGGGGTAGGTAAGTTTGAGAAACCGGCTCGAGATACACTTTTTGTTATATTCCATGGAATGCTCTTAACATCCCGATAGCAATGAATATCTAAAGTGCTTTGACAAAAAATCCATAAAAAAATGTCATCTGTGGAAGCCGTAGTACTGTAAAAAGCATGACCAATCATTTTAGCCGGCCCGGCTAAAGTAACTGGATGGCCTACCTGCCTGTCAGCCTTCCATCTGTGCACAAACTTATCTCGTGCCCTCATTGGTCATGTGCGCGTTCGTGTGTGTTGGAGGAGGGGCTCTGTAAGGAAGTGGCAGATTTGTTCCGGCTGTGTATTTTCAAACTCTAGCACACTCGAGCTGGTTTCTCCAAAGTTACCTACCCCACCTTTAAGTGATGATGATGATGATAATAGTGATGTTGGCGTGTGCGTGGCCACAAGTTTGTTTGTTTTTTGTATCTTTTGAAGTTGTTTTTCTGTCATTTTGCCTTGAAAGTTTAGCCAGTGTGTGTTTTGACTTCAGTGGCTCCTGTTCTGTTCTCTTTTGTGTTTCAGCTCATGAGTTTTCTAGGTCAGACTAATAGTTGTTCTCTGTTGTTGTTGTTTTCAGTCACCAGACACAGACCACCTGCTGGGATCATCCAAAGATGACAGAGCTCTACCAGTCACTAGGTAAGAAGCACAAACAATCGTATAATGACACAATCAACTGTCTTTAAGTCCTAAATGTAATCGCCACCGGAAAATCTTATTTAATCTTAAAAAACTCAGTTACCTCTAATGATATCCGACCAATCATAACATTTCTGTTTTATTTGACCATGTTTAAAGGTATTGCATAAATTGTCTTCAAGATAGAGGTGAATTTCATTTTTGCGGCGCTCCAAGTAATAAAGCATGCCTTTTAAAAAAGAAAATGTTAAGTCTAGAACCATGCACTCTTTATAATCCACTGCATATTTCAGAAAAAAGTTTCAATGAAAAGTTTTCTTATGAGGGATCAACAAAATCTTGCATGCCCAATTTTGTCATCTAGTTAGTTTACTCTTTGGCTATAACTTGATGGATTTCACCTTGATCTTTTTGCCCTCTCCCTGTTCGTATCCATATGGAGCTGTGTTTCCCAGTGGGGCGGCTTGTATGACCGTTCTTTAATGAGCAGCAGGATAAGTAATCAGCTGTGAAAGTTTGGGAGCGATTGCTGTAGGCCAGCAGCTCAACAAATAGCACCGGCTCCCACTGAGACACAACTCACTAACCTAATTACACCGTGCAAATCAGCCTCCCCTCGGTCAGCTCCATAGAGCATAGGGTCCTGCTTATGTTGCTCAGTAGGCTGATTTCTATTGCCCTTTGTTTTCTGATTCTCTGCCTCCGTTTTGCTTTGTCCGTTTAACTTTCATCTCTGTGTCTCTTTCCCTGCTTGTAGCGGATTTGAATGGTGTGAGATTCTCAGCATACAGGACAGCCATGAAGATCCGCCGACTACAGAAAGCGCTGTGCTGTAAGTAAGACGCGCACACACACACACACACCTTAATACCTACTTAAAACCTACATTTTAAGTCTGGGTTCAACGAGGGGATGCAGGAATGATTTGAAGCTTTGCCAGCTGCTGTGCCAGACCTGCGCAGGAGCCAAGGATATTTTGCCTATAAAATAACACACACTCTCTGTGTGAGTGTGTGCGTGGCTGTGCAGGATCTTCGCAATGCACAGTCACAGTTGGTGCTTGTGTTGAGCATAGCCTCATTTGGTGGGCACGGGTCTTACCTACAGTCTCAGGTGTCTATCAACCGCATCAAGTCACACACACACACACACACACACACACACACACACACACACACACACACACACACACACACACACACACTGCAGGTGCATTTAAACCCACTCTTTGCAACGTTTCAACCAGCATGGCAGCAGGTGCTTGTGCTCAGCAAAGTGTAATAATGGTAACAAATGTGAACTATTATCCAGCTGTTCACATTATAATAGCAACACACGCTGAGAATTCTACATCCCGCTGCTTGTAAGAAGTCTGCTCCGTGAGCATGTTTGAAATGAACAGATGAAGTGAACCATGCCTCGTGTCGGTGCATGTGCAGGCCGGTGTACCTGAATAATTGTGGGCATTAAAGAGTGTCATTGTGTTTGTTAATGAGTTTCAATGAATCAGCCGTATCTCATATTGGCTCTCTGATCGCATGCGCGTGTTTGTGATGAGAATGCATTAGCCAGAGTGATTTCCACTTGGGGCACTGCAATTCAATTTCATCCAATAGATTAGAACAGTCACAGCGCAAAACATGGACACACAAACATACACACATGCCAACACACATACACATCAGAAGGATCAGTAGTTATTACTTATTAGTCTGGATTCATGTGGAATTATTGCTTGGAGACCTTTGTGTGTGCCTATGTGTGTGTGTGCATGCCTGTGTGTGTGTGAGGGACTACCACACACACACACACACAAACACACATGACGGGGATACTATAAAACGTCTAATTAGGTAACGTTTATGCCAAGGGGCTGGTGAAGCACAAATGAGCTTGCATAGCATTCTACTAATGTGCCTCTCATAGCTTCATATCTGCGTGTAAAGTGAGAAAGCTGAGAGAAATAAAGTTTCTCTCTCTGACAGCCTGGCTGCCTTGCTGTGCCCGCTCCACGTGGATACAGCCCAATAATTAGTGGTGTCTGGGGAACAGGGGGTAACATAAGGCAAGGAGCGGGGGGGGTGACAGGGAGCATGCAACAGGGAAAATGAGGGGACTTTAGTGAGGAGAGGTGAGCGGGAGGTGGGCTGTTGGAGGGGTAGTTTAAACGGTTTCTAGAAAAGGGTCAGAGGGACAGATGCATACAGAGCAATAGACCATTGTGCATTCTTTCACTCTCTAGTTAGTATATCTGTAACAAAGTTTTCCAACATTTTAACAATATTTGTTGGATGCAATTAGTAATCAGTACCTTGAAAATAGAAATGTACATAAGGGGTAGGTCTAAATTACTACTAATGCTCTATATCCAATATGTAGTAGCATTTATTTTGATCATGTCAATTCAACACCTTTAGCAGAGTGAACACAATGTGTATTTGTTTCAGTCCTTGCACCGTCTATTTGTTTTGAACAACGATGATGGTTATCTGGTTGGTGTTTTCAGTGGACCTTGACTAAATAATGAATTAACAGTTCCATCAGGGTCTGAGCTTTCCCTTTTATAAGTCTTTAAAATCATGTAAAAATACTAAGTACTAATTCCACATTCATCAAAACTGTTGTCTTAAAGAAAGAGTTAAATATTTTAGGAAATGTGACTTTTGTTTTCTTGCAGACACAAATGAGCCATAGCGTGTTAACAAGCCAACTACTCTATAGGCAGATTTATATATTTTGCTCCAAACCAGGCTAACTTTTCTCCGCAGTTTTCAGTCTATGTGCTATGTTAGGTGCTGTTTACACGGGAAGGAAACGGGCTGTATCCGCTACTTTTCTCTTTCGTATAGCCCGTTCGTTCACACGAGGCCGTAACGGAACCGCGGAAACGGTCCCCTAAAACGATAACGGGTCCCAAGGTGGATAGATCTGCGGACGGAACACTATGGGGGGCCAAACGGCTCCGTGTGTACTGTACATCCTATACGATCATTTCCTGATAACGATGAAGCCATAGCCCCGCCTCTGCTGCTACAGATGTTAGTGCAAAATCTACAGCTCCTCTACCACAACCATCAGCAACAAGTGGACATGGAGAACTACATGAACTACATGTTGCTAAATCCACCGCGGAGAATAAACAGAAGGGCAACCATGGCAACCATGCTCTGGGGTCTTCCGCGCTGCTTTTGGTGTATTTTGTGGCGGAAGTACAGCGCCACTTACAGGCCCGGCATATGTACTACAGCGTCTCCAGCGAGTCGAGCGGTCTCGTGTGAACGGACACGTTTATTGAGCCGTATCCGTGTGAACGGAATACTTTTTTGATATCGAATTCGGTTCGTTTGCATTTCGTTTGCGTTTGCAGTCCCGTGTAAATGGGGCCTTAAGCTAACCGACTGCAAGGACTGGTCTCAAAGTAAACACACAGATATGAGGGTTGTATTGATCTTCCCAGTCAACCTTCAGAAAGAAGTAAATAAGCACATTTGTGTCTCATCACCCACACTCAGCTTTTGAATGCATCTAATGACTTTGTTTGATAGCGTTGTCTCAAAGGACAGAATAAGCCTGTCTCGTTAAATATTCTCCATCTTTTTTCCCTTTCTCTTACTTTAAGATAATTGATAGCTACAGTATAAAAGATAATGATATAAATACATTCCTTTTTTCTTATTAAGATTTGTTATTGAGTTATTGAAGATATAGCCAATACATTGAATCAAAAGAAACTAGACTGCTCTCAGTCTGACATTTATTCCTCGTTTGTCTTTTCTGTGCACATTTCTCTGTCTCATATTAATATTTCACAAAAATGATCCGTCTGTTCTTTGTCTCAACTCTCCGTAGCCTATTGCAGTTACAGTAGTTGTTTTGTTCCATTTTCGTACAAATATAAATCAGGTCTGCAGTTTCTAAGTGCCTCTATGAATAGACTGTGCCACTTTTTAGCTTCTCACCCCGTTCAGATTTGGCATTTAAAGAAAAATCTTTTGCCACTGCTTAAAGCTCATTGTACAATTCTGAAAGGTTACTAATGGCTCTTACCTCACCTTTTCTGTCTTTCCAACCCTCTGGCTGTCACCCCTTTGTTCCCTCTATCTGTTCTTGTTAACCTTCTTCTCTTTTTCTTAACTCTCACTGTCCTTCCTATCCTCATTATTTCTATCTCATCATTGTTTCTCTCCTACTCTGTTCTAATCCATCTATTTCCTCCCTTCCTGCCTACTGTTCCTCTCTTTTTCTTCTGCAGTTGACCTGTTGGACCTCAGCGTGGCCCAGAGCACCTTCGAGCAGCACAAGCTCACCAACAACAATCAGCTGCTGTCCGTCCCTGAAGTCATCAACTGCCTGACGTCCATCTACGACGGGCTGGAGCAGGAGCACAAAGACCTGGTCAACGTGCCGCTCTGCGTGGACATGTGTCTCAACTGGCTGCTCAATGTTTACGACACGTACGTATGCCATCTGTTTCCAATTTAAAACACAGGATTAGCAATGGGCCTCCTTTGTTTTATGAATTTGTCACAGATTATGACAAAACCTGTGAATTGTGCATGTTGCCACCTGCGTCCTCGCATTTTGAAAATGTTTCTAATGAATGCAATTACATTTCATTATATGGCACATTTTCTTGAACCAGATTGGATGAAAGTTTCAGAACTGATGCGTCACTATACTCTTTCATTTTCAAATCGATCTGCATTTGTGTCATCAGGCACAATGATTGTGTTATACTCTCATATTCTTTAACTCAACATATTCTGGCATTGAGCAGCAAGTGCCTCAGTTGGCATAGCAATGGCTGTGTATTCTTTTCTTAGACAAAACATGCATACGCACATGCTGAAATCCTTTCTGCACTTGCCTTCAGAGCAGGAACATACTGTATAATCACAGCCAGAATATTCCCATTACTTTCTCACAATGATAGAAGTACAGCAGCGCACATACACTCTTGAAAATGAATCTCTTTGAAAGCGCATAAAGATTTTCTGTCACTGCTGTTGCATATAATTTAGATCTGACCTGAATGCACGTAAGCATTTTGTTTATACACAGACATTTACCCACAATAAATATAACTGTGTGTGTGTGGTCCCTTCAGTGGTCGCAGTGGGAAGATCCGGGTCCTGTCGATGAAGATAGGTCTGCTCTCTCTCTCCAAGGGACACCTGGAGGAGAAATACAAATGTAAGTGCCAACAAGTCCGTAATATATATCTGCTGATGTACACTTGCACTTAAATGCACCACTGCCGCCCCCCCCCTGTCCCTGTGCAGGCCAGTCTGCAACATGTCCATCCCATACTGCTCGAGCACGGCTACAATCCCAACTGTATTAATCAGACTCACAGACAAAGAGAGATAGAGAGGAGCTGGAGAGCGGGTCGTCTAATTGCATGAGAGACCTCCTACGCATTTCCCCTATTCTTTATTTAAATTTCGATTCTGATTTATTTTTGAGGATTAGCGAGCGTGAATATAGGCTTGCTGCACTGGGACGAGACTGTCATTCTGGCTTCCTGCTCTTTGTTTCTGCTGCTGTATCGCTCCCTGTCTATCTTTCTCTGCTGTCACCGCTCACACCATTGTTCATCCCTCCAACATTGCTTTGTCTTCTGTCCTATCTTACTTACTTCTTTGCTTCATCCTTCTTCCCCTCTTCCTCCTCCCTTTCTCTTGCCTTGGCATCCCTGAGCCTATTCGTTCCACTGGCAGTTTCTATTAGCCTGAGAAGGGTATCAAGCACGCTTGATTGCATCGTTCCTGCTTTAGTCTTTTGGAGTCTCATTTGCTGTCAATCCCTGCACGTAGCTACACTGCAACACACACACACACCTAACCAGGCATGCTGCCATTCAACACTTTTTTTTATGACAGTTACGTATGTCAAGTGTCATACTGTGGCAGAAAATAGTGAGTTGGAGATGTGGGTCACAAGAGGTGTGTGTAGGAGGCGGGTCACTAACACACATCATTTCTGGTGTTGGCGTTTACCCTACATACTTTCCAGGAGCTGGCATCCAGGCCAGCCTCACATAGAGATCAAAGTCATCTGAGCAGAAAGACCTGTCATGCCCTCCCTCCTCTCTTTCTCCAGATTACCCTTTCGGCTCTCTTTGCTCAGTTTGTGCATGAGCTCTGAATATGTTCCATAACTTCGTCTTCACTGGCCGAGCCTGTGTCACTGGGCAGGCATCCATATCCAGAACAGCTCTGTCAGTCTCTGGGAGAATGTGGCGGAGAGTTGCAGGCAGGAAGAGAGATATTAGAGGAGAAAAAGCCTGGCAAGAAAGAAGTAGACAGAAAGATAAAAAATGCATCAACACCCTGATTTCTCTACCACCTCAAACCCACACACACTAACACTTTCCTCCACATCTATATATACCTATGTCTTTTATTTTAAATATCTCCCACATGATTTTGACTCTCACTCTCTCTTTCTCTTTCTATCCCGTTTCCCTCATCCTCCCCCCCCCCCCCCCTCCTCAGATCTCTTCAGGCAGGTGGCGTCGGCAGGTGACACGTGTGACCAGAGGCAGCTCGGTCTGCTGCTACACGAAGCCATCCAAGTCCCGAGGCAGCTGGGGGAGGTGGCCGCCTTCGGAGGCTCCAACATCGAACCCAGTGTCCGCAGCTGCTTCCAGCACGTAGGTTCACTCACAAACACACGTAGATATACACCAAATGCATGTGAGGAATATATAAGCTCATAAGCACACATCATAGTCTTAATACCGGATAAAGATACGCATGGGGAAGATATATTAGAATGGCAAATGGTTTAAAAAAACGTATGCATGCACAACCCATGTAAGAAATAATGCTTCTCTTTAATTACAAGTCATTATTATTATCAGTAAAAAACAGTCCATTTCAGATATGATGATGAAAATGTACTCATTAAGTAAGGACAAGTCTCTCACCGCAAATTGCAATATAAAACTATTGTCATTAATTGACAATATAATTAATCTGCAACTATTTTAATAATTTATTCAACATTTAAGTATTTATGATTATGAGAAAAATGACAGAAAAAACCGACTGCTTCCAGCCCCAATCAGGTTAATACTTTACATTTTTCATAGACCTATGTCCCCCCTGCCCATTTCAGAGTGAACAGGGTTGTTTGGGATTTTGGTTCTGTTTTTACGGTAAAACAAGCAATTCGAGGTGTTCACCTTGGGCTTTTCAAAATTGTGACGGACATACTGTATTATAAAATCTCATCCTAAGTAGTCGCAGTCTTTACGCAAACAAAATCAGAACAACTTGGAACACTGGGACAGTTCTAAACTAAAATAACTCTTCTTAATATGCCCCACATATTGCTATTTTTCATAAAGCCAAGTTAAACTAGAACATCCACCCGCAGTTGGGTGGTGCACCCTATTCAGGCAGGAGTTACGGTTTTGTATCTGATACAAACAAAACTGGTGACAGCCATCTGTTGCAGTTTAAATACTGTATGGCTTATATTCCACTTTAATCCAGAGACGATTTCTTGCATGGACTCCTTCTTGTCACACTCTGTGAGCCAGTCTGTGACATGAAGCAACACCTACTTGATACCCGTTCAAAGAGCTGAACATTATGAGCCTCAGAAGATGGGATTTATTGTTGGGCTGTTCCACTGCGCTGTAAAAGAGCGGGAGCGGTCTCTGCCAACATTTCTGCATCGGCTTCTAAATGTACCCATGGTTTGTCTAGCTTTTATATAAGTGTAAAGGTTTGAGAGTCACAGAAGGTTGGTCAAAGTGCTCTATATATCTAGAGTAACATTACAGATAATAGTTTTTGGCAGGTAATCGGTACTAAAAGAGATTAAGTTTTGGTGCATCTTCCCAAAGCTAATTGTCGCTAAGCACCTCAGTCTCCTCCACATCTCCCAGCCATCTAACACCTGCCTCTCTCAATCCTGTAAAAGTGATTCAATATTCAAGAACCGTGAAGCCTCAAATGGCCTCAAGTTTTCTGCTGGCTGTCCTCTAGTATTTTACAGCAGCCAGCTAACCACTTCCCTTGGTTTATCTCTGGACATCACTGGCATTTAATGATGCCTTTATCCCCCTAGGATCACTGTGTCCCCCTCTTCCTGTCCTGGCACATGCTTCGGCAGCCATAAACGGCAGCCAAACATTACAATTAGGAAGCTATACATTTCCCTGATCTGCTGCTCTGCGTCTCCTAAAATAGCAAAGTGATGCAGTTTTAAACCTTATCTCTCTTTTATTTTTCTCCAAAGAAAAAGACAAACTTCCTGCTTACGATTTATTTTCTCTTTATGACATATTAACACACACATGCACACGGAGAGGTGAGCATGTACACACACTAATTGCTCACAGACTTGATCACGAATTGCCATGCCAGCTGTAGTCCAGTTGCTCATTAATCATTCAATAATCAAACCAAGTTGGCAGGTGGAAACACACGCACGCACGCACTCACACACACACACATAAGCTAACCGCTGTGCCACCTGTGTGTCAGTCTGCCCTGCCAGTGACACGGCAGTCACCCAGTCCATTTGGTTTAATGTGCCTGTGATGAATGAGTCGCGCCGCCATAAATACGGCTCTTTGACTCTTCCTTTGTCCTTCTCCTTAACTTATCCATACTTCCCTCTATCGCGACATCCTTTCAGCCATCTCTCCTCTGCAGTAATTAATCTACTGTATAGGAGCCGTAATTCTGCCGTAAAATGGCACTATGGAAGGATGGGAGGCGAAGAGGACACTAGCATATAGATAAAGGAGAGATGGAGAGGTGCTCTGATTATGCAGGGGAAGGTTAAATGGAAAGGTGAAGGATGTAAAGATGATTTGAGATGTCAGCAGCAGTGTGAAAGTTTAATTGGCAGCGTTCTCGTTTGACGACCAGTGGGTTACAGAAGCTTTCTTAAAGTATGCCCTAACACTTCTCAAAGCCAACAACTTTATATGGTTAAAAGGTCAAACATGTGCATACATTGTAAATAATCAATGATCTTGTTTGTCTGAAATGCATTTACCCAGGTGAATTTCAGAACCAATACAAAAGCCCTTTGATACATCACTTTTAGGAATATAAACCTTTGTTTCTATAACTTAAAGGTCACCTATCATGCTATTTTAAGGCATATATTATGGGTCTCAGATATATAAAAAAATATAAAAACATGTCTATGATGTGTTTTGCTCAAATACCCAAAAGATCATGCATTTTAGACATCCCTTATATCCCTCTATTCCAGCCCTGTTTAGAGAAACGCTGATTTTGGGTCCTTAGCTTTAAAAAGAAAAAAAAGGGGAGGCGGAGCTAATGCCTGATCAGAATTCTACCGGAGATAAAGTTAAATTCTGCTGTGAAAAAACGCCATCCTGTTCTAAACTACATCAAGGATTATTTCTGAAACAGTATGGAGCTCAAATGCTTTTTCTCTTGCGGGTTTATTACAAGGTGAGTTCCTTTTATTTATTTGTGCTCTCCAGTACTTAGCTCTGAGTGTTGGCGAGGCTTGCTAATGTAAACAAAGACCATATTACGTCCAAAACACGTCAGGCATTGTTTCTGATAGCAACCTTCTCTGGGTCCACCATCCGATATTACGTCATATCGGCAGCAAATCTGTATCCGCTCGTTGTACCCCCGTTTTTAAAAGATTTGGGTACGGAGGAAAAGAGAAAGGGTTTTATTTTCTGACGCTGCGTGAGTTCCCCGACACACCGGGGACACATATTTATGTATAAAAGACATCAAAAAGTGCATTTTGCATGATAGCTCCCCTTTAACAAAAACTTCTCAACTGTCTAAACATAGGCAGCTTTACAAGAACTTCCTTATTATAAAACTTTCTGTTGTTGGCAAATGTTCAAAGATAAACTTTTTTATTGAATAAATATTTAAGGTATTCCGTTTTTGGTATTTGACCTTCTTTGCTTTAAAGACATTTTACATTATCGCACACCAAAGCTCACATTTGAATGTTGCTTTTGAGAACCGACTTCAAATGTTGATTAAAAAAATCCAATCCCTTATTCCAATTTTCAGGTTGGAATGCTCTTATTGTTAGTAAGAGCATACTAACATTGCTTGAATTGATTTTTAAGAAGATATGCTAATACAATTGGGAAACTTAAAATCTTGCCGGCATAAGCCTTGAGAAGGGATGAGGGAACAGGGAACACACACACACACACACACACACACACACACACACACACACACACACACACACACACACTCTATTCTTTTTGATTATTCTCTCTCCCTGTTTGACATGTATTCAGCCCGTTGCTGCATTTGCTGCCCTTTGTGTGTGTCAGTGATGATGGAAAGGTCGTCTTTGATTTGTTTAGCGGTAACAACGGCCATGTCAAAGCTTCTCACCCTGTGTTTGCCTTTCCAACGGGCTCATTAAAATCTCCTGTCAAACAAATATACTTCTGAAATATATTTTGTAAATGGTTTTTTTTTCTGTAATGTTTCTTCTGGTTGATTTAAAAAGGGACAAATGTTGATTTTTAGCTTGTTGTTCTTTAAAAAGCTAAGCAATTGTTTCACACCCAGAATATTTAAATCAATAGATGTATCACTGCGCTAGTGCAGGTTATATAAACAATAACACCTCCAAAAGTTTAGATCAGGAGTCAGGAGTAGGAGTTTGGGGGTGTTTTTCAGAGCGACTTGCTCAAAGCAATATAGCTGTTAGCTTACAGCAAAGCTATGGGTGTGTACGACAGTGTGGGTGTAATCAATCTATATTTATTGTTTGATATTTCAACCAATAAACTTGAATAAGGAGCCCGTAAAAGTTATTTAGTCTTGGTCCACAACTCAAGGCTGAAATGTGCCTGAGGGAATGGTCATCTTAAATGTGTCTACATCTTTATTAGCCTTCCAGTAACAAGCAAGGATATACAGCCTGCTATCCATTTATGTGAATTAGTTGAGCATGTTTTCCAATCATTCTACAAAGTGCTTTTACAGCTTACCACCCTTGTTGAACTTTTACAGAAATTTAAACTTTACCATTTTTACGCCCAGGTGACCAATAAGGTGGAGCTGGAGCCCAGGCAGTTTGTTGATTGGATGCGTCTGGAGCCCCAGTCCATGGTCTGGCTTCCTGTCCTGCACAGAGTGGCTGCTGCAGAGACGGCCAAGCATCAGGCCAAGTGCAACATCTGCAAGGAGTGTCCTATTGTTGGCTTCAGGTAAGCACACACACACAAAATAAAGAGTTTGCATATAACGGACCTCACACACACGAACGCAAAATGTGGCAGTGTTCTGTGTTGTTCTCTCGAGGTTGAGCATAAAGGGCAAATCTGCTCTGGAGGGCAGGCATTTAACTAAATGTCAACAGCTGATACACCACTGGCTAAATACCATCCGGTGGATTGCAAGGACACACACACACACACACACATACACACACACATATACATACACATACACATACACATACACATACACACACACACACACACACACACACACACACACACACACACACCCCCAAAGCTGCCTTTGCGTCAGTTGTTTCTGATCTTATCGTAACAACAGGTAGAGAAACATGTGCGTTGCTTTTCAACAGCTATAGTCCATTTATCATAAAAAAATGGTTCTTTCACTTAGCAGTTTTGCAGCGAGAAGCATTTTCCGGGCCTGGTTATATGTGCTACATTATCCCAAGTGAAGGAGGGTTGCTGGATTGTCCCCTTCAGGTTCCTTGCTTTGCCAGCAGCAAGAGAAATACAGTCAGACATTTGATGAAGCACACGTCTGCCAAGTTCTGGCGTTGATCGATGAGAGGGAGCGATGGAGGAAGGAGAAAAGCAGAGAGCACGGACGAAGAAGAGGAAGGAAAATGCGTAGCAGGCATTTTGTAGATTTCATTTTTCCTCTTGCAAGAAGCAGGAGTTTTCAAACTAGCATGGTACATGGGATTGTCCAAGAACTCAAACTGAATTTCAAGGACAGTGTGTCAGCAGATATGTTTACATTTGATAAATGTCAACTCAAGCCACCAGATATGGTTTGGAATGTTAACAAGCCAACAAGCCAAATTTAACATGCTCCATTTCTTCTGCATTGAAGCAAGCTTGTCCTGAACATATGTTACAACAGCTTTTTTTACTTTCAGTGTTTGATCTGCTAACAATAATTAAAATGCAATAGCTTCTCCCACAAGAGGCCAGTTTTACAATAGACCTTCATGGTGTTTTGAACTTGACATTTTGTTGTACTGACTAAATTGGATGTTAACATTTATGTTTTAGAGCAGTTTTATTGCTCCAGTTATGTCTTAATATCTTCTTGGATATGGCATCTTATTGCTATTTAATTCAGTGATCCCTAACCAGGGGTAGGTCAAACATTGTGAGTACTTCTTCAGTTGCCGAGGAACATTTGTGGTGTAGCTGAGGTAATAAAAAAAAAAGGAAATTAGGACTTGATATAAGAATGTTATGAACATAATTGTGTGTGATGTTGATTTTAAGTATAATTAATGTCACATAACATGTACACTTTACCAGCTTAGCTGCTGAGTACATACGTCCCATCTGTCTAAGTGGTAACATTATTATAATATCATTAATACACTTATTTCTGCTATTGGTATTATTGCTTCTTTTGTTATTCCTATATCAAACACTACTGACCATACAGTATCTTTATAATTTTTGTCTGTGAAGCATATGTCCTAAAATCTTGCACGGGAGCTTAATAAAAATCACTTTTTAACAGATAACGGATATCACGTTAGAAGACCAGACAGTGCATGTCCCATCATTAACCAAAGTTGTTAGTGTATACACTCATTAATTAAAGGTCTTCTCAGCACCTTAAACTGTGAAGGTGAATTAACGCCCCCTCCTCATAGTAATATGCTGCATGTCAGTATGTAATGGCGCATTTGACTTGGCGTTGTCGTGTGCGCTGTTGCATTCTTTTGATATATGGCCGCCTCGCAGCTCATCAGTCAGCTAACCTTGGGAGAGCTTGAGAGGAGAGAGAGAGAGATACAAGACTTAAGCTATTATGTGTGAATGGCTCCTGTCTCAATTGAGCTGTTAAATGGCCTTCCGGCTACAACTGCTGCCGAGGACAACATCCTGACAGTTGTTGTCACGTTGTTGTGTTTTGGTGGAAATCCAACTGTCTATCACACTGCCAGCATATTGGGAATGGTGTGTGTGAATGAACACACGTGGAGGATTGTGTGAAAGAGTGAGTGGGGAAATCGACAGTTCTCCATGAAGCCTTAGTGTAGCCTGGAGATGATTCATGATGAAGGGCGACATATGTGCGCACACACACACACACACACACACACACACACACACACACACACACACACACACACACACACACACACACACACACACACACACACACACACACCTTGAGGACATGAAAGTGACGTGTACACACACACTACGTCCAAACTGTAGTATTCTCACTTTTCACCTTCCTTTCTTTGCACTCATCTCTCTCTATCTAGGTATCGCAGTCTGAAGCATTTCAACTACGACGTGTGTCAGTGCTGCTTCTTTTCTGGGCGCACAGCCAAGGGCCACAAGCTCAACTACCCCATGGTGGAGTACTGCACACCGGTAAGAGAGTAACGCACACACACACACACACACGCACACACACGCACACGCACATACAAATACACATACACATACACATACACATACACATACACACATATGCGAATGCAGAGGCATCTAGCAAAAGAAAAACTCCTTTAGAAGACTTTCATACTGTGACAATGCATGGTCATTTGCATCGGAAAATCCAATATTTACAAGTGCTTCTTCCTAGAAGATTATTTTGTAGCATGAAAGCAGTATTTGTACCATTTAATAGCCAATAATTGCAGGAAAAAGATTAAAAAACTATCTCTACCTTTTTGTCGTCTCTACACCCGTTATATCTTTCATAGTGCTGTGTAGCATTTTGGGAGTCTGATGAGTCTTAGAACTCATACATCTTAAACTGGACTACTCTGTTAGTATTTAAGCGTTATACAAGTACCTGACCCAAAACGCTCCAAAACATAGCAGTCTACAGGTAAATGTAACCTAAAGATTGAGGTAGTGAAATCCAATACGATTGAGTCATTCTCCCCACAACCATTTAGCCTTCTAGTGTTTCATTTAAAGTTCTGCAAGACATTTTTATTCCCTCACTGTGATTAATGCGGGTTGACATTACTCCTGCCACTACGTCCTACTTTCCTCACAGTTGATTTCTGCAACTTGTTCCACAATCAAGCCTCCCGGCAGACCCCTGGCCTAATTTGAATTTTCATGAACAAATGGTAAAATGTTCGTGGCTCTCGGAGGTCTTCTTAGAATCACTGCCAGAAAGCAATATTTCACTTTACTACTACACAGAGAGAAGAATATTAGAAAGGCGAGAGCTTGGGGAAATTGAACATTGCCCTTCTTCTCAATTAGGATTGCACACTTGTGGGCCAACTCATTTCAATTTTGCTTAACGTCTAACTTTGAGTGACTGGAGTGGAGACGTTCTTTTCATTTCTGTCTTTTAATTTGCTTTTTCAATTTTGCAAATGGGATAGATATTGACTCTGGGAGAGTAGCTGGAAGGAGTGGTGATCATTCTTCCCTGAGTAAAGAAGCCCAGCAGCTGCCGGCCATGACTTTGAAAAAACTTTTTTATATTCAGCTAGGCTGCAACAACAAAGACTTAAAATGTTGGTTTAAGCGTATTACTTAACTTTAGGTTGCGTTAATCACAAAAATCGGAGAGGATTCAAAATACCCCTTTATCTCATTGTGTTGTGTCACGTTCATCCTGACCTTTTCTGTGGCCTGGCCAATTGATTCTTCATACATTATTAGTATAAATAATGAAAGCACAAAAAGGGCATTATTAGACTCTCTTTTAGAGATGGTCATTAAACGTGCATAGCTTAGCAAATCAGATTTGGATTAGATGAGGTCATGAACATAAAGCCCATGCTTAACAAACAGATATGACGGCGCATATAAGCTATACTCAGTGTTCCTATGGTACCCCAGTCTGTCACAAAGTTGACCTCATCCTTAATTATATTACATGGCACTTGTTAGACGCTTTTATCCAAAGCGACTTACATACTCAATACTGTGGGCAATCCCCACAGGAGCAATTTGGGGTGAAGTGTCTTGCCCAGGGACACAACGACATGCTGACTGCAGTGGGGTTTGAACCTGTGACCACCTGATCCGAACACCAACACTCAACCCACTGCACCACACGCCTTAAGAATTGGTTAAAGGAATATGTCCTCACATTTAATTCATGATTTTTTCTTTTTGCCCCCCTTATTTTATGCTTGTATTCCATCTTATGATAAAGTAAGGTCTGTTGCATGATTATTTTATTTGGTGTTATTAAAATAAAAAATGAAGAAAAACAACACCAGAGAGACAATAATCAGTATAGCAGAAAAGAGAGGCTCGTGACAGCTGCCTGGAAGCTGTAAACAGTCCTGTGACACACTGACAAGACAAAAGATTTTAAGCACTGATTAAATTAATAATTCAACTGATCAGCCTTTAAAGGTATGCTCTGCGTCTGCCAGAAAGCAATCCAAACGTATCACCATCACTACTTTGAAGAGTGGCTCTGACAGCAGCGTACTGTCCGCAGGCTTTTCAGCACAAACAAGGATAAAGGGATCAATGAATGGCGCCAAATACGAGCAAATGGTTGAGGACAGCTTGCTTTGCAGTTGCCAAACACGTTAGACAGGTGCAAAAGCTTATGTTCTGTTTGAACAATGCCCTTGAGCATACCGTCAAGTGAGATCAATACTGGAATAGCTATGAACAAAATCCTAAAACCTTGTAAAGCTTCCACTTGATTTCTGCTGAATAGTTGTAATGTCACTTACTGTAATAAGCAGCACTGCATATCCAAGTTACAGTAGAGGAGCGTATTTACCTGCAAAATATTCTACACCGGTAGGAAAATACTCCAAAACAGCAGTTGTAACCTGTTTGGTTTATTCAAGATCCAAGTTTGCAATAACAGCGAGAGGAAAATCAAATATAACTGGAACAACATTTGAATCCTTGAGTTCATCTTAACTTTATTAGACACTCCTGTTTCTCTCTTTCGTCTAAATATATCAGAATCGTATATAATTGTATTTACCCATCCCCCTATACTCAAATCAAATTGGTTGCAGTTTTATACGTTTGAAATGTTCAATCCCGTATTGAATAATGACTCTACAAAAAACTGATTTTGCAGAGTTAAAGACTGATAGTGACTTTAGTGATCCTCAGTGCGGTCATTTAATAAGATTTGTTCTCACATCTTTGTCGTGCAGTCTACTTTATGGCCACAATATTGCTTTTTTTATTAGGTTTTTATTTTTATGTGTGTCGCATTTTCATAGCTCTAATGGGATTTCTCTGTGATATTGAAGAAGCAGAATATGGTGGGCTGCTGTATTGATTGCTGTATTAAGTGTTTTTTTCCTTTCCTAAGTGGAGATGTTGTTTGGATTCCACTGTGTCTGATGGGCTTTTGCTGTCACACTCTGTCAGGGAGCGTCCTGGTGTCGCACACGCTGTAATGTCAACATCTCCAATTTGTTTCCAGCTGGGGTCTTTTGTTACATACCTCTCCATTTCTCTCTTTTACCTATTATTTTTTAAGGCAAAAAAACTAATCTTAAAAGGATAAAAAATGTGTCTGTTAAACCACACATGAAGGAGCTTATATAAAGACAATTACACATATGACGCACACAAATTCTCTCGCAGCTTTAGTATAATTGTTCTATAATTGCCTTTAGTGTGCGCACACTACCGTCTAAAATGGCACGGATTAGTCACTAAGCCAAGTGAACTCAATTGTATGTTTATTTACGCATCTGTCAACTGTTGGAGTAATATTAATTTGTGGTGTGTTCAGTGTTGGTTGTCTGAATCCTCTGCTAAGTAATAATTTAATAAGTGGTAATTTGTTGTTTGCTTGCAAAGCAGAAACCGCTTCTGCAGGAAGAACACCTTTGCTAAGTATCTAATTAACAGAACAGGTTCTATTTCACACAAATGCATATGCTGCTGATGTCTGCACAAGAGACAGTGGAAATGCACACACATGGCTCACAAATGGCAATAAATAACACACAATATCTGTCTGTCTCTCTCTGTGTCTGTCCTTCTGCAGACGACATCGGGTGAGGACATGCGTGATTTCACCAAAGTGCTGAAGAACAAATTCCGCTCGAAGAAGTACTTTGCCAAACATCCACGGCTTGGTTACCTTCCAGTGCAGACCGTTCTAGAGGGCGACAACATGGAAACGTAAGTAACACTTGAGTGTATGAATTAAACAGAACAGAGCTCAGATCAGATTGGCTCAGGTTGACTGACTGAAACAGAATCCACTCTCATCTCAATCATGCATCACATAAAATGAAGTTGGTTTGTGAATGAACAGGTTGGGGCTTTAGTAACAAAAGGGATGTCAATCAAAACCGTAAACAGTGGGACAATAGAGCTCTTACAGTACTTACCCATGACATATTTTTGGCAACAAAAAAGATGACTGAACATTTAACAATACAGAGAAATAATTATGACTTGGAAAATAGATTTTTTTACTTTTACGCGTCTTTGAAAGCAGGGCAGATTGTGACAAAATGCTCGAACTGTGTTCTTAATTATTACTTCAGTGATTTAGAATTACACATCAGTATCATTCAGGGACAAAGGAGAGACAGATTCAAATACGAATGTTCAAAATGATTGCTGATGAGTCTGAGATATCCTGACAAATGCTCTGAAACCACTTTATGGCGGCTTTATTAACTCCATTATAACTTCTCGGCTCAGAACGGCTCTAAAGTTTCTCAGCTCCCTGCTCCCAGCTTGTAGATCAGGATTTTTTATGTTGACCACTTGTAAGTCTTAGAGCCGATTACTTGAGTAATAAAATCTAAATTATTCATTTTCTCTGACTTGAAGAAACTTCCCAAGGGCCACACAACACATCATACCCCCCTTGATTGACTTTCAATATGTAACATTCCTGGAGAGCTCCTTTTAAATATATCTAACTGTCAAATCTCTGTCATAAATATCCACACATGCGCTCCAGTGTGTTGGGAGCGTTCATTTCCCTCTCAGTTCATGTGTTTATTTACCTGTCGGTCCAGTCATTACCAGGCGTCACGGCTGCACTGTAGATCTTCTGTCTGCAGCACCTGGCCCGGTGACTACGTCTGATTTATGTCCCTGCTCCTGCCAGCCGTAAATCCCCCTGGAGGGCCGTTTAACTCGGCTCACATTATGCAGGCGCCCCCGGTGGGCTGCTCGTCCTCCCCTTAGGAGTGTGTGTGTCTGAGTTGTTGCCCTTTCGAATACCGGCCCGCCTGCCCCTCGTGCTCCGAGACAGTCACTCTTTTTTATCCATCAATCTCTCTCCTTCTCTTCTGCCTGTCGGACATTTCTCGCTCAGGCTCTATTACTTTTGAACAATGTCGTTTTGCATCTTGTGCGCACCAGAAACTAAAAGATGTTTGGTAATGACTCACCTGAACACTTGCAATAGATTCTCCCCGACATCCAGTTGCACACGGCCACCTCTCAGATGGATTGCACCTCCTCTTTCATCCCTCCCATCCTTAGCTGTCCCCACCCCCACCTGCCACCTTGCTCCACTCTCACTTTCCTTCCTCTTTGAAAAATGACTCCTGCATAGATGCCTGTCTGATAAATGCCTCCAAAATGTGGAAGAATTGTGGCGAAAGCAAGGATCTTTTCAAAATATGATATAAAAGATGGGAGATTTAAAGAAATTGAAGACTTTTTCATCGGGGTCATCACATTCTCATCTCTCTTACTGTAGGAGGTCTCTCCTGTTGACTGTGGGCTATCCACATGACGCCACAGGCTGGAGTCCACTATTAACTGCTTTGTAATAATAATCCTAAAGTGGAATATCGTCAATAAGATGTGGCTGAAATCTCTGATAATGCTCTGCATGGCACATTTATTATAAACCCTTATTATCCCACTTAAGTGACTTTTTCCATCTCGGTGCCATTAAATGAATACTGTGATCTAAATTGAAATAGATTTTTTCTGTAATTGGAACACGTTGCATAAAAAGAGGAATCACACACATCATTACAGCTGCTGCTGTGTACAGTATGTTGTAAATACATATGATTTATCCCAATGTTTCAACTTCTAAATATAAGATAGTGTGCATATTTGTGTCTTATATAAATCTGAAAAATCAGTACATTTAATACTACTTACATCCCCAAGTAATCCCTTGCTGTGGATCATTTTAAACAATGTTTTAGGAAAACCATATGTCGCTCCATTGGTTGTCTTGATAAAGTGAACTTTTAAGAAGTAGCAGCAGAAGGGAAAATTACACAGTCTGCTGTATAATTGGCCTCCCTAATGCACTCACTCAGTCTCTCTGCTTTCCATTTTTCTTTTTTAATTCCTCCCACTCTGCTTTCCACCTTGAGAGCAGAACACCACCTACTCTCTCACCTCCCACTTATATCCTTGCTTCATTTCACGGCAGAAAGGATTTTTAATTTGTCACAGCTATATTTGATAATGTGAAAGAACCCTTCTAATGGTTTCCCACTCAGTGTTGCTCCTTGTTTGTTACCCTACACAACCTGATACGATACATGAGTCTCTGCTGCAGAGGCGAATTGGTGAGTGTGGATTTAAAAAATGAGTGGCTAAATCTTTTTGTTTTTTTCAGAATCCAGTTTTCATTTTTCGTGAAACTCAAGTAAATAAGTTTAGGTTTATTAAAACTCTTCTGGTGGGTAAAATGCATTTTGCACAATCTTTTTTGTTTTTAAATGAACCACTAATAGAGAGCATTGTCACAAGCTGGATGTGTGCATTGTGGTAGTAATGGTGGGTCAATGTGTGTACAGTGGGCAACACATATACACACACACACACACACACACACACACACACGTTTGTCTTACCAGCTGTCTTTCTGACGGACAGGTAGTCAGGAGGTCTTTATCCCTGACAGGAAAATAGAGGACATTGAGAACAGAGGAAGCAGCACAAACTGTGACAGAGTGACTACCACAGCATGATGGACTAAATGGATTTTTTAGAAAGATCTCAGGACATTCACCAACAAAAAAACCCTCTGAAAACCCAGTGAAACACAGACTGCACGATTTTCACAAATACATTACGAGACCATACAATGAATAAGCTCTTTAGGCAGTTTCAAGTGCTTAATGGTTACTTTGGATACTACAGGGGAGTGATTATCAATAGTCAGTGTATTACCTTCAGTAGATGGCGGTCGAAAAAGAAAGTTACAGCACGAAAGCTGCTTGCGGACAGAGCTGGATAAATACTATGGAGCCTATATAAATGCTATATTGAGAATATATATATGTTACTGCTTTTTTTGCCGTCAGACAGTCTGTTCCGGCTGAGACCTCAAGCTGTTTTTATCTGTAGTTATTGATTCTCTTAAAAGCTAATCCGACCTCATTGATAAAACAGTACATTTACCTTGAAGTTGCTGTTCCACCACTGCCTTGATAAGTTAGTTTGCTTGTGTTGCTGATTTTGGTGTTTTAAAGGGATAGTTCAGATTCACCGAAGTCAGATAATAACACAATCCTATCCCATTAAGGAGCTCATGAGCAGCAAAGCGCTCCAAAGCGTATGTCTGGTAGCAAATGAGATATTTTAGTTGTGTGCATTAGTTAACCCCAGACTCCACATTCACTCTACTGGCAAGACATTTACTTTTATTTTAAAGGCTTTGTTAAAATGTTAAAAGTGTTTGGATGTATTTTTCTAATTCACTTTAAGCTCACCCTGTGTTAGGTCAAATATAAAAGCAGAGACTATATAAAAAAACAAACTCAAATTAGGCCACATTCTCACTGGAAAGTAGTGTTTTGATCAAGCCAATCAAATTATGATATTCATAATAGATTGGCTGGTGATCTGATGAGAAGAAGACGCGTTTTTCTACCACAGCTCAGCCTGACTTTTAACACAATACCAGTGAAATGTGCAAAGGGCTCTTCTATGCTCCTTGTTGTTGTTCTCAAGGCACAACAAGCCGTCCATGAAAACACACATTTACAGCAGCCACATTTGTCAAGCCCCAAATACTCCCAAGGTCTCCACTGCTGTGATTCCTCCCCTGCCTCTCCTTAAGTCCCCTTCATTTCAACCTTTTTTTTCTCTCATGCTTCATTTCAAATGTCATCTCCCTCTCTCCTTTTCTGTAGAAGCAGGTTGTTTTTCTGTCTTCACTACAAACGTTATCCTTTTTGAGTGCATCCGTCTGGAGGTTAAAATTAGGTCATTCTATGCCAGTCAGACGCATTTTGATGAGAGGAAAACTGTCTAAACCTTACAAAGCTATCCTTTTTTTGACAAAGATGACAACTTACATCACTCTCGTAAAACATTAGCAGAGACGGCGGGGGAGCATAACAAATGTTGCACCATGGGCTATGTATAGTAAGCTCAGTCTCCCTGCCGACCCCGATTTATTTTCTCCCACCGTTTCTCTCTTTTTGTCTTTTCCGTCTCAATCCCCTGCTGCATTTAGAAATCTTCTCGCAGCTACAGAAGTGTGACTACCCTAGATGCCCCGCTGTGAGAAACACAACCACAAAGCCGCACGTCTCCCTCTAAATATCCTGCCTTAGTTTGAGAACAAAAGCAAGGCAATTTAATTTCAACCTCAACTCTTATCTTCCCAATTTCTTACGAGCCTCCTCCGTGAAAATAACACATTTCTTTGCATTGTTGAGATAAGAGGGTGTCCCAATTGCTTACAAACAACAACTTATGTACGGCTATAAAAATAGCTGCAATTATTACGGACTAAAACACTGAAACATTAAAAGAATCAAAATAAATCAAGACGCATGCCCCAGGCATTCAGGTTTGTCGCATTTTCTATCCAAAATCCTTAATTAACAGCAGCTTCATTTGCTGTGTTCTTATGGACCAAATGCATAATTTTAAATCATAATGTACTGAATAGCAGATTAACAACAACATAGGTTCTGTATATCTTTATCTACGGGCTTGATTTTTCAGTTAATCTGGCTGGAAATAAATGAAGAAAGGGAATGAATTGAGGGCATACCATTCTTTATGCTGAAGGAATTGTAAAATTAAACATTTAAATTAAATATGTGTGACAGCTGAGACATCATCTGACATAATCACCCCTTTCTCTTTGAGCTTTCGTACACATAATCTGGGTATATTAGAGTGCTGACAGTTTCATTTGCCCATTTTGACCCTTTCAAAACTGAGACAACTGCACAGTGCCTGAATCACAAGTGTTTTCTGATGCATGTTTAGATAATGTCACAGAGGATATAATAACAACCACATGCAGTGTATGTATTGGTGACTGTTTTAAGTGCCTTCCCTTTGTGTTTAGTGCAGCCACTCAGCTGTTGGACAGACATTTCCTTCCGTGTCTTCCTCTACCTGCTGTGTTTTTGACCCTGAGATGTTTTGTGGTACTTGACCTCCCTCCCCCTTCCCTCCGATTCTCTTACAGTCCCGTCACCCTCATCAGCATGTGTCCTGAGCAGTATGAGTGAGTATCTACGCCACCACGACAACACCTCGTCTCCAGACTGGAATGCCTTTTAACAACACCTCCTTCAATCCCTTCTCTCCTCACTCACATCCGCCCTAAGTCCTCACTCCTAAAAAGCCATGACTGAATTGCATGTTTCCCACCTGCCTGCCTGATCCACTGGCTGAACATGCATCCAAAAAACTCACCCACTGTCTCCTCAGCGTCACCTTCTTCTTCTCTTTAAAGCACCCAACTAGCATTCGGTTGCTCTTCCCTGCAGGGGCTGTCAAACCCATCCAACCGCTGTGTAGATCATCCTTCCCCCCCATATCTCTCTCTTTAGGATCATCTGATTTATTTTCTAGGTGATGTTGTGAAGAGCCATTACGGTTGCGTGTGTGAGGAGGCGTGTGCATGTGCCTGTAAATCTCAGTGTGTTAATGAGGTTGTGTGAGCATGCAGAATCTCATTCATCTCCATTACCTCATCCATTTCCAGGCTGTCCCAGTCACCCCAGCTCTCTCATGATGACACGCACTCCAGGATAGAGCAGTATGCCAGCAGGTACGCATCGCATTCCCCAAATCATTATCTCATCATCTCAGACGCCGCAACGCACACACATAAAGACTTTTTAACTGCTTTTAAATGTTGCACATTTAAAAAAGCCTCATTATAGAGTGAGACACCAACTTTCAAATGGCAAGTTTTTTTTATGCTTTTTAAAAAGACTTTCTGCCAAGAAGCACTTTCCATCAGTCTGTACCTATAATGCAAAAATGAGTTAGTCTAGATAAGACTATATGCAGTGGAAGTATGCTTTTGTAGCATTATAAGTAACATTGTATTTCAGTCTTGTTATTGCTAAGGGTTACAAAATTACACTTTTGAACATTGTGTATCCGCTATTTATTATGTGGTGATCGCTCACATTAAATCCCAGCTGTTTTCAGTCATCCACTGAAAACTATCCTACTGCGTACATGATGTGCACAGTGGGGGATCTGCGGTCAATAATCACCAACATCACCAAACTAATGTTCTGCTGCACTGAGATTGAGAGCCTGTCATGTTTAATATAAAGATAAGCCAGATTGTTAAAACCCTAAAGTGTCACATATCCCATCTTGCCCCTTGAATGCATTTCTAATCAGTCCAAAGCTTCTCCTTTCTAAAGTGAACCAGGGTTACTTGTGTCAAAAAGCTTTCATTATGAAGGCTTTTCTGATGCAGGGCTGCTCCGTCTGGCCTGTAACCTTTCATTGGTCACACACCATTAACCTTGGCTCAGCGTTTCTGCTAGCATTGTTTTATCAGCAGTGACACAGATGAGCCTGGTGTATTTAAATTGAATTTCATATAATATTTTAACTGAAATGTAGACGCTGACATTGTAGATTAGAGCAAAGCTTATACATTTACACGGTGAAATGCACACAATGATGAGGTTTCACCAGTGAAATAATAACTTTAAATATCTCCCTCCATGCATATTCACAGTCACAGTTCAATTTCAGCCTGAAGTGGTGTGTGTGTGGGTCGCGCTGTTAATCTGCGGTACGGCCCGGCTGCCTCTCTGCTACAGAGTTCAGTGAATACACGCTTTGATCTGAGGAGCCGGCCTCATTGGCATGGCAGCTTCGTCTGAATATGTGACCAGAAAATGAGCGTTTCTCCACAGACACACAAACTTGGAAACATAGAAATATGGCTATGCACCTGTTGTAGTAGAACACAAAGTTCTATTTGGTCGTAACTTGGGTCATGACTTTGTATTGGTGTGCTTCTGTGGTCTTAAGATCTGCATTCGTTGACATCTCTGTTCTGCATTTTGATGAGATGATGGCGGTGTTTAAATGGATTTGTTTTCATCACTGATGAGGGTTTCTTTCTCAGGTTGGCCCAGATGGAGCGCTCCAACGGCTCTCTGCCCACAGACAGCAGCTCAGCAACAGGAAGCATGTAAGTCCCCAACATTTGTATACGTTTTTCCTTCACATGACTACATGACTCGATTAAACATTGTTTCACTGATTTTCTTCGCAAGTTGCTGCACATATTAATACAAATATCTCTTTGTACATGGAGTAAAAGTGCATTTTATCAGAGCAACACCAAAAGTCGAACAACATGTTGTTGAAACTTGATTTCTGAGACATCATCTTCTTGTGTCAAAACCAGCCAAAGAAATACCAAAGAATTGCTGAAAAGAGATCAACAGAAATGTATACAGAAACGGTTTTTGAGGGAGCAGAAGAAGTGTGCAGTGAGGGGAAAAAGACAATGGGATGTGGGTGAATACAGGACTTCAGTAGAAATGTAATAGATTAAAGTGCCAACAATGAGAAGTGAGAGTGATTGGATTCAGGATCTCGGATAATAACCAGTTATCTTTGATCAGAGGAGATGAGGACATAGGAAACCTGAAAAAGAAGAAATCACAAAAGTTTGGGGAAAGCTGATGAGGAAAAGGAGGGCTCTACATTTTGTGTGTGTGTGTGTGTGTGTGTGTGTGTGTGTGTGTGTGTGTGTGTGTGTGTGTGTGTGTGTGTGTGTGTGTGTGTGTGTGTGTGTGTGTGTGTGTGTGTGTGTGTGTGTGTGTGTGTGTGTGTGTGTGTGTGTGTGTGTGTGTGTGTGTGTGTGTGTGTGTGTGTGTGTGTGTGTGTGTGTGTGTGTGTGTGTGTGTGTGTGTGTGATGTGTGTGTGTGTGGTGTGTGTGTGTGTGTGTGTGTGTGTGTGTGTGTGTGTGTGTGGTGTGTGTGTGTGTGTGTGTGTGTGTGTGTGTGTGTGTGTGTGTGTGTGTGTGTGTGTGTGTGTGTGTGTGTGTGTGTGTGTGTGTGTGGGTGGTCTTGTCTAGGCCCTTCTAGTTGAAGGGCGTATTTGTTCCGTTTTCCAACTGAGATCCTAATCTGGGGAATGAGCTCCAGCGGTTCAAACGCCCTCTGAGCTCATAGACATATGTGTTCAAACAGAAATAGACACACACTTTCCACATGTTCTTGTCTTTAGAGGGAATAACTTCAGGTTCTGATGTTTAGATAAGACAGTTGTAGATTTCCCTGATCAAAGATAATCAGTCTAGGTTATGAAACTCAACATGTGTGAAATGAATGTGTGCATGAGAATGTCACAGATACAGAAAGGGTGCAGAAGTTTTTTATCTCAACAGAAATATCAAGTATCACAAAGCCAAACATCTACTTTTTTTTCCTTCTACTAAAATGTTTTTTTCAGAAGTGTTGAAAAGTGTGCAGCTGGAGATTGAAGACGTTTTCTGTATGGTACATGGAGGAAAACAAAAACAGGTCTTGAGAGTAAAAAAAGCTCAGCAGAGAAAAGGGAGGATGCTAGTGAGAATCGCGAGTGAAGATTTAAAGCATCAAGCTCCATTCTGTTGTAGGTTGCATCCCCTGCTGATTTGAAGCATCGTGTGGACCACTGCTCCCACACTTCACCCTCATCCGACCTTTCCGTGTAGAAAAGCGGTTTTAGAAACACAAGATGTTCGTTTGAAGACTCCAAAAAGCCCTCTCTGCTTTTCAACTGATCAATAGAAGGAGAGAAGAATAAAAAAGACTAAATGTTCTGGTGGAGCAGGAGAAGGTGGATTTATTTTCCTCTCCGAGCTCTCCTAATGCGGGACAAACACATTACCCCCACTCCTTCTTACTCTTTTGTGCTTTGTACTCGGGCTTATTTAAGAGAAAATGCCATTATCTTTGGCAGCTCTCAAACAACACTAACGCTAATGCACACAAGTGTGTCGAGCGCTAATGAGGTGAGGGAGATGATGGTTTGATGAAGGCTAATGGGTTTAACAGCAGAGGGAAACAACACCCACCAGAGCACATTTAGAACATAATCATAGTTCTTCACTCTTTCACATCGGTGTCATTTCAGGAAGATTTGCATTCGGCTTGCCTGCAAAACAACAACAACAACCTCAATGTACCTGTGAAGATAAAAGTGAACAATCCTCCAAGAACAATGAAAATGCCAAACACAAAAAGTGAATTTTTTCAGCACAATTCTTTGACAGAAATTGCGTTCTGCACAGAGCACACTATAGCCCATGGGTTCTTACTGGATACTACACATTTTTGTGTAATGCAAAGCAGTTTTGGTTACTAATACATTAAACGAGAAACCAAGCTCTCCATAGAGAACATGTGGATGTGGAGACACTACTGCACTTTTATTTAATAACATGTATTTAACAGTGCCAGTAATTAAAATGAAAGATGATCTACTGTCAATGTGTCTGATGTTGCCGTGTACTATAGGTTGTACTTAGAGAAAATTAACTTATTTGAATAAATCCCCATGTACATGTTCTTAATTTTGACTTGAGGGCTAAATAACATTTCAATATTTTAATTTAAAATTGCTATCCGTGATATATGAGTCAGACATAAGTCTGCCTAATTCCCTTAACATCATTTTACAGTTATGCACATGCCAGGTCTTTCTACCAGAATATAAATGGGAAATCGCTCTCTTAAATGTCACTCTGCTGCAATAAAATATCATTCACATCACTTATGAATGAATAAACTGATTTTAAAGGGCCAGAATTAACCAGTAGCCTTAATTATATACAACAACTTGTCCATCAAGCCTTACTTTTAAGGAAAAAGTAACTTGTAATAATAGCAATATTGTGTTTTATAGATACCACTAAAGTAAAACAGCCCACTCAGCCATGTTTCCAAAAGAAGATGCGGTTCAACGTGTTGTCAGACGCCTGAGCCACGAACCCTTCCTCCTTCTTTTTATTCCCTTTGGTTTGAAGTGCTTGATTGCCCTTCCTCTCTTTTTGTAAGATGTATTTTTTTCCGCCTACAGCTGATTTCACCAAAGCCTCTTTGTATATCAAACCATCTGGTTGTCTGTGTGGAGGACACACACACACACTCTCAGAAATGATATGAATTCTTGACACGATTGTAAAAGGGGTTTTCTTGGCAGTGTTTGAGCTTACGAAAACATGCATAGTGTAACACGGATGACTGCGTTTGCCAATTACATGCATGTTTGGCTTTCGGCTTGTTTTTTCTGATCGCTCAAAGCCTGCAAACACTGATTTGGACTCGCTGCCAGCTGTGCAGTGATATCAATAATTAGTATTTGTGTGTGTGTGTGTGTGTGTGTGTGTGTGTGTGTGTGTGTGTGTGTGTGTGTGTGTGTGTGTGTGTGTGTGTGTGTGTGTGTGTGTGTGTGTGTGTGTGTGTGTGTGTGTGTGTGTGTGTGTGTGTGTGTGTGTGTGTGTGTGTGTGTGTGTGTGTGTGTGTGTGTGTGTGTGTGTGTGTGTGTGTGTGTGTGTGTGTGTGTGTGTGTGTGTGTGTGTGTGTGTGTGTGTGTGTGTGTGTGTGTGTGTGTGTTGCTTTCATCTTAAAGGGAATCCTTAATTAGGCCTATTTTCTCTGACCTCCAGCCAAAGCACAGTCTTGTCATCGATGCCTCGGGACGTCACCGAGGAGCGAGTCTACCCTCTTCTCCTTTTTTGTTTGGTTATCTTTCGCTTTCCAGTCTCTCTCCCAGTGCTGTCCCTTTTTTTTTGGTCTTTTGATATTCTGCCCTTTATTCCTCACGCTCTCCCTTTTAATTTCGATCGCCCTTTTCTTTTAAACCTCCTTTCATCATACCCTGTCCTCCCTTCTTTCTCTTCTCCGCCTTTCATCATTTTTTAGTTGTAGTCTACTCATGTCTTACCTTTGGGCATAGGCAACCTTCAGATTGAACACTTAGCACAGAGGTAAACATTGAAAGACTTTCTTTTAGAAGTCCTGCTTCATAAACAACACGTCTGGACTTTACTGTGATCAGTCCCTTAATGTGGAAGTTGCACAGGAAGCACGCTTTTATCATCTCACCAGAGGTTATGATAAAAGACTTGTAGACCTGTTTCCCTTTGTCTTTATCTCTCTCTCTTCTCTCTGAGCTCGGTCCAGGCAGCTGATAGTGCTGTTCAGCCTGAGAGGAGCTGCTTGTTCTGTGATATGTAAGCTAGGCATCAGGCCCGATACTATTGTTGTAGGCTAAATTCCTCTCAGCCGCGTCCTCGCTTAAACTCCACACAAAGTACCGCACTCATATTGCAGCTAATAGCCTCAGCATTCATCACCAATAATCACATTAAACTCTTCTCCCATACTGATGCTCTCTTCCAATTTCATCTCATTCTTCACCATTTCCTTCCTCTTCAACCAGCGCTGTGCCCGAGTGTCCTTTCACTGCACTTCCTCTTCCTCCCACTGTTGAAGAGCATTTGGTTTGTGAGCCAGCTCAGCCTCTTGTAATGCCCATTTCTTCATGTAATGATCCCCTTCCTGCTGTCCTCTGGGCCCCTCCTGCCAGCCATAATGTCCTGAAACAGCTTCCTGTTGCCAGAGCCTCACCTAATTGGTCACTCAGATTGTGCAGGACCTCCGTCCCCAAACCCCAGCAGACCACAATGCCACCAATTTCCAGGTTTCTCTAAAGGAAAATAAGCACTTCTTCATCATTGCTTGCTCCCTTGACATCCGGTCTCTGCCAGATTTCTCTATGTCATTTATCAGAACCGCAGCACTTCCAGCATGGATTCATTGTCCATGTTAGAGTGGAATTGATGAATAAATGTTTATGTGCGCGTGCATATGACGGATTGTTTTACGAGTGCTTTCAGAAAGGCTATAAAAGGGAGATTTGTTAAAAAAATTAAGAAAAGATAAGACGGCATAAAAAAATGTTGGGGACCAAATTCATACAATACAGTAAATGGACAAGGACGAGCGACTGGTTACATGAGATAAAAAGCAGCAGAATAAACATGGCTTTACTTGAGAACGGCCCTGTTCATAGAAATCCATTCATGTCATGTTCATCATTAGTGCCTTTATTTAACAAAATATGTGAGGTTGAATTTAATCCAAATCCCGTTCTTACAGAAAATGACTGTTTAAACTTGTGCTTCAAATCCCACTAGGGGGTTAGGCTTGTTAATGATAAAACCCTTTTCTCCTCAGAGTACATGGAGGGCTACTGGTTTGGCATATTGTTGCTTTTATATGAAAAGAGGTAAAAGACTAATTCTGGGAACCTTTTGTTAACGACTTTCTCGCCTCACTCCTTGGTCATGATATAGTATAATTGCTGTCATCTCTGAGAAAGAGAAAGCGTTCTATTCATAACCTTTTGTATTATCCATGCGGCGATAATGGCATTCTGAGTATTTTCTGAACACTATTGATCGTCTCCTATGGTGAAATTCAAGGGTGTCTTATGTAAAACCTGAGACGTTTCAGTCTGCCAGCTTACTCTCCAGAGCGTATTTGATTAATTTACTCATTATAGCTGGGGATTATGCACTCAGTTATGGTCTGGCCTTGATAAGAGTGTGTAAAACTAGTTTATAGCAAGTCGCCGCTTCTTTAAAAAAGGTGCCAGAAGTTCCTGCCTGGTTGTCACTGATTTAGGTGTGACTTAAAGTATGCTCCAGATTTCAGCTCATAGAGGTAAATACAGGATGTGGCCCTTGAAGCAGGATACTTTGCAACTTGTAATCAGCTTGTTGGCCATTGCTATACATGTATAATCACTATAAGGAGTTTCATGTTGTATAAACAATGACCAAAGCTGCAAAACTAAGAATCAAGTTGTAATAAAATGAGCATTTCTTTAAATCTATTGTATATGTTTATGAGTATTAGTAGACCATTTGTCAATATATGTTTGCTCTTCTAGTCCAGATATATTATTTGAATGTTACATAACCACGGTTTCAACGTCACAGAATGACAGCCTCAGCACTGCTGGATATTTTGACATGCTGAAGCAATGAATAATAAAAATGGCTAAATCGAGTCAACAGTGGGAAGCCACACATGGAGTCACCATGCTACGAATCTTTCTCTCAGCCCGAACCCTATTTTAGGGCTGTCAAACTGACTCTGGAAATTACAGTCACTCTACAAAGTATCTTTAAATCATTTTTTTTGAACTTGTGTGATTGTCAGGTTTTTAGTCTTTAAGGCTCGGGGTGCGTTTCAGAGTGAAGGTGACAGCTGGGCTTTGGCGAGACCTGCCACCACCTTTCAGATCACTGAGATAACACATAAGGAGATTGACACATACACACACACAGACACACACCAGAAGACACCGGCAGCCATTCCTCCTTGGCTCCCTCCATATCTTTCTATCTGTCTGCCAGACTCCTTCCCTCCACCTCCTCACAGCCCTCCCTTATTCCAGTTATCAGAGAGCAGAGACTGACACATCTTTGTTCCACCAGGGATTGTGGAGCTTACAGCGTGGCAGACCCACAATAGCGGCAGATCTTATATATGGTGGCAGCTACCGCAATCTTTGTTTAGACTCCGTTCTTCCTATTTTTATTTATAGAATGCCACCTTTTTATCTCACAAGTAAGTTGTACTACCCTATAGTGCTTGATGGTGTCCACCCTTTATTCTTGAAAAATACACTTAAATGCTAAACAATGTCAACTGAAAGTACATTCACTCACTGATCTATTTATGTTCGTAATTGAAGAATATTCATTTTGATGAAAGAAGATATTTAACTTGTACTAAACAAGCTTAGCTCAAAATAAACAAGAATTGTGATCAGCACGTTGTAAATGTTTCCGATATACATTTGTTCTTCATAGGCCCTTTGTAGTTTATTAGCTATATAGGTTCTTAATCATCCTAAACATGTATTAAATGAAGGATTACAACCATTCTTTCCCTCATGCATTTAAAAAATCAACTTCACTGCTTCTGTAGTTCATGTCTCTCTGCCTTTGTACAGGAGTGCTGTGCTATACTGTAATTCCCGAGCGTCCATTCCAAGTGATCCTCAAACATAATGATTTACTATGAGTAATTACCATAATTCTCTTAAGCTGAAAAGCTTTTTTTCAGTTGAACATTGTTTATGTGCTGAGGAGTCCCTCCTTCCAGACTGAGTAGAAGGTGAAAGTAGCTGACTAACAGGGGCAAGATGTCTGGGCTCCTCGCTCATCACATAACTCTGAACTCTCCTCCGCAGGGACGACGAGCATGCCCTGATCCTGCAGTACTGCCAGACGCTGGGGGGGGAGCTCTCCCCCTGCAGCCAGCCCCAGAGTCCTGCCCAGATCCTGCAGGCCGTGGAGAGGGAGGAGCGGGGTGAGCTGGAGCGCATCATAGCCCGTCTGGAGGAAGAGCAGAGGTAAGACAATGAAAAGTGAATTCAGTGTGATATGATTCTGTGTCTGTTACTTTAGATGAAAATAAGGAGCCACTCCCCACGCCCCTCTGAGAGATATTTAACACAACAATAATGGTGCTTTAGGAGGAGATTCAGGTGTTAAGGTGGGGGAGGGGTGTTACCTTGGTTGGTTATTGGCTAATAGTTACACAAGCCAAAAAATCGTTATGACATCATGAAGTGGCCAAAATCTGATCAGCTGACAGGTTTTTATATAAATGGATGAGGACGAAAAGTGAGCGAATCTTTTTAAATGAAACCTTCAGAATCTCTTCACACAGAGGGGACACATGTTTATGTATAAAAGACATGAAAAAGTGGATTTTGCATAATAGGTGACCTTTAATGTCAATAGTTTTGAAATGTGAGATTTTCCACACATCTGTCTTTTTTTTGTTTACTCACATCTCCCTCGTGTCAATTGAGTTCATGTTTTCATTTCATCTCACTGTGGAGCACCAAACATCCAAACACTTCCCGTACCCCCAGTCGGCCTCACACGCCAAGTCCTTCCCCGGTTTGATTAGTAAATGGAGAGACAGAGTCACTCTAGCATCTATTGTTGTTGTGGAAGTGCTCTTGCTCCGGCTGTGGCTCGACTGGAGTGATTTAAGTCTGATTACACACACAGGCACTCCAGCAGAGCGAGGAGGAGAGAGAGCTTTAGTGCCAGCCCATAAATGCCAACTTAAGTTAAATATGGCAGCTTATGGTTTTGCTTTGGTGTGGACAGGGGACGGGACTGGACGGGGGGGGGTCTTTATGTTTATAAATCCACCTCAAAAAGGATTTAACTAAGAAGGCCGAAAGCTTTGAGTAAACATGACTTTGTTATTTTTGCGTTGCACCCCACTGTTCATTAAGGAGCTTTCCTTTGAGTGATATCAATACAAATAACTCCACTTACCAATCACTTTTAATTTGCAACAATGTTTTAATTATAGGAAGAATCAAACAAGAGAGAAGCCTTCCAGCGCATCAAAGCATGACACAAAAGCACAGCATGTATATATATTAATCATGACAAAGATATGTAGAAATAACATGAAAGCACAGCTCTCAGGAAGTCCTCTGATGTGTTTATAAAAGACTCCCAGGAATACAGCTCTGTCAAGTTGATGGCTACACGTGTCTACAAAGTCTTACTACTAAACAAGAACGCATAATATTAAAAACATTAGAAGAGGACCATTAAATAGTATAATAAAAATGAAACGGATGCATGTTCATAAATGTACATTTACATACTGTTTTAACATACTGTCTTAAATAGAAACATTCAAATGTGTGTATTTTTCCTCTCCTTATGTTTATTTACAATGCTAAGCCTGTTACTACTTTATCGTGAATGCTCTCTTCTTTGTAGCTGTTCATCTTGCCAAATGTTCTTTACTTCTTAAAGAAGACAATTCAAGACTTGAGGCAAACCCATGTGCTTCTGATGGGGATCCCTACATTAACAACAATACATATCAATACTTGTGTCTTTTTAACTAAAATCTTAAATGTTGGACTTTTTAAAATGGAATGGAATGTTTTTACAGTGCGGTATCATTACTTTTATTCATGTAAATGATCGGAATACTTCTTTCTTACTCCCGATTACTACCCTTTACCTGTGAGTGTGACATTAACATGATGTGTTTCTGACCCTTCTCTATCAGGAGCCTACAGAAGGAGTATGAGCAGCTGAAGGAGCAGCATGGCCAGCGAGGGGCCCCTGCTGGAGGCCCCTGGGATTCAGACAGTTCTTTTACCCACCCCGATGAGGCCGATCTGCTTGCTGAGGCCAAGCTGCTGCGGCAACACAAGGGCCGGCTGGAGGCCCGCATGCACATCCTGGAGGAACACAACAAACAGCTGGAGTCTCAGCTGCAGCGCCTCCGACAGCTCCTGCACCAGGTGACTGCACAGCCACGGCTATATGTGGGGAATCATCCAAAAAGCCACAGGTTGAGAGGAGACAGAGACAGATATTTCTAGACTAATATGTTACAAACTCAGTTGCATTGGCTTTTCTCTTATGGCACTACTTCTATTCTATTTTATTGTATTTACTTGCATTATTTTACCTGTTTTATTGTGTTGCACTGTTGGAGGAGCCTGGGACCTAAGATTTTCATCGACATAACTACACTGTAGCTATGTCCGAATGACAATAAAAGCCTTGAATCTTGAATTTTCTCTAACAACTGCAAAGTGGGATTGTTTGAAATGATTTCACCTGCAGCTGTGAAGAGGCAATTTGCAAGAATAATGGCTTTTAGTTTGGGTGCTTAGCAGACAAAACCAACATAGATGCTGTTAGTAGTCTACTAAGTGAAAAGGACTTTAAACTTGTAGTGTATAATCACAATTGCGTGATATAAATGCAAGTTGGTCAGCTTTAAAAAGCTTGGTATTTTAGCTTAAAAATGCAATGAGACCACTTGCATTTCTCCTAATATACCTTTTTACAGATAGCATTTTTTTTTGTTTGCACTGGTGGTATAGTTTTTAGTGATGGTTTTCAAAAACTAAATAAAAACCTTACATTTTTACCAGAGGAATCCCAATTTTTACAGCCACAAAGTCTCTCTGAGTTCCTTTTAGTTCATTAGGCGTGTTGTGAGGCAGCAGCAGGGCAGTAATCACAGTTCATAGAGTCTCTCTCACACACCAGCTGCGAAGGTGGTTTTAGTGCTACTCATAAAGTACAAAAACTCATTTGAAAAGTGCATTGCTTATCCCTAAAGGCCTGCACTAGGTTCAAGGATTCCTTTAAAGTCATTCCAATAAAAAAACAACATAAATATGTACATGTGCACGTTTGTATGTTGCATGTCAACCCATACATTTACATGTTTAGCTTGTTGTGTCTTAGAATAACAAATCCCGTTAATCAACATTCAGATTAGATCCTAATTACATCATTACCATTCAATCCAGGAGTCCAGCGCTCGTCTCCAGTCCCTCTATCAATAACTTCCAGATTTGTTTACGCGTGGCCTAATTGCTCACCGAGGTTTGACTGTTTGTGCCAATTGAGAAAAAGCACAACCCTCGAGCAAAAACAAACAGCAATCCCGACAAATCAGCCAGAGCAAACACAGAGCAGGTTTTGGCTCTCTGGTAGATGTGGAGCGGTGGAAGCTCGGTAATAACTCACATCAAATATGGCCGGAAGGCATCTGACGTGACTCGGCAGATTTTTAATGGATGAAGATTAACATTTTGACAGAAAAAAGGGTTTTGTGCACCCATGCTTCACCATATTGGAGATTTCCATCTAGTGTAGATGTGTCCTGGAAATACTTCTATATAAATCTTGAAAAGTGAAAGTACTTATTAGGCAGGTGAATAGAGCCCATATCAGTGATAGATTATCATGTGTTATATCATTGGATTATTATCATTTCTCTCTTTCTTTCACTCATATTAACACTTAAAGATATTTTAAGTGTTTTAGCTATTTTAAGATACCTGTCATTCAACTACGTCCTGTGTGTTTGTTGTATTAATGAACCAAGTGATTCCTAATTCTAAAAGACAAAAACATGCAGTCAATTCATGAGACAGCGGCACATCTACCTGCAGAAGCTAAAAACACCCCCACACTAAGCAAGAAGTTCTGTTTTCTGACATTTAAGTCTCCGGAGTCCTGATAATATGTCAAATGTCTTTCCATCAACCGCGGCATTACTGCCAAGCTGCAGAATAATAAACCCAGCCAGCTTCATGGCACACACTCAATTCACACTCCTGAAGGCGGACCAAAGCCCTGACCTTAGCTATTCTCAGACGAGCCTCAAGACAGTGGCTGTGCTCTAGAGACTCTTCTCACATGTTAGCCTTTACCAGCGCCGGGGGCACCGGGAGATGAGGGAGGGGAAGAAGAAGAGGGCCGGCGAGGGTGGGCAGCGAGGCACCATTGATTTGGTTTGTTGCAGAATAAAAGCTGAAGGGAATGTGGGAGTCTGCCGTAAATGTCACTAGACATCAAGTGTTCCCTTCTGTGCATCAGGGCAGCAGAGCGTGTTTTCACCCATTGATCAGCTGTCCACAACGCTTTACTTACACAACCCTAATCACTCATTGATCGATTTTGATGCAGTGTTGTTGTGTGTTTCTGAGCAACTGGGATTTTTACTGTCATTTTGTTCTATTTGTATTGTTTGCTTTTTATCAGACTTTTCAATTCAGCCATGACTCAAATCTTGCATTTTAGTTATAAAGAATGAACCAATGATCATCACTTGAATCTCTGTGTCAAATTCTGCCCTCTGTCTGAAATGCTCTTTTCATTGATATTCACGACATTTTAGGGCACGGGAGATTTCTGTAATCATATATCAGACAACAGTGGGTCGCAGGATGAATCAAAGCTCAGTGAGGCCATCCGTCACAGACTAAGCCCTGTCCACAACAAAGTGAACATAAACATTGCTAGCTTATTGTCATCTGCATTCGCTGTGGCGGCTGCATCAGTGTCAGAAACATCAGCCTCAGGGGAGATGGATTTCCAAATGCGTTAGACAGGAAACCTGTGGAAATACACACATCCTCCCTTAGTGAGGAAACGTTGAGATTATTGCTTTTGATGTGGAAACACTATATTCTATATTTGTACAGACAGAGTTATATCTGTCAGATTATGCGGCCTGGTGTAATTCAATTCATTTGTTTGTGCTGAAAAAACAGTTATTTCTACTTTTGCACTCAATAAAACAACTCTGTATACAACAATAAGCTAGAACTCTGGAAATCTAACTACAAAATGTCCTTGGAGGACTGAGTGATTGATACTGAAGCATGTTAAACTCAAGTGGGGACATTGGCAGAGGCATGTTTATGAGAAATGTTTTTGTACACACAATAACAGCCTTATTGTGCCGCCCTCTGTTATTCCCTTGTCTCCGCCTGGCGCTGTGAAGCACGGCTAATTTTGAAGTTGTCAAGTGGTTGCCATGCAGAATAATTATGTTATAATAATGGAGTTTCCCTTGTTTCTTTCTTCTCTCCATCTCTCTCTTTTCCACTCAGCCGGAGATGGACTTGAGGGTAAATGGAGTTTCCTCACCAACTGGGCAAGAACAAGGGCCACTTACTGAAAACTCAGGTGAGACACTCAAGTTCAAAACGTTATACTCAGACAAAAACACTCACTCAAATGACATTCATCTTGATATTTGAAGATGTGTCCTTTAAATGCACTATGGCTGGAGCTACATTTTACAGCATCAGGTTGAACACTTGAAACTTAAACATTGCTCTTGTTACGCCATTTTGCTACAAATGGTATGGTGACTTATCTTTAGTGTCTGTGAAAAGTCAAATTCAGTGTGTGTGTTTGTGTTTCCAGGCGAGCTGCCACACTCCCACAACAGCAGCTCCAACCTGGCAGATGTAATGGAGCAGATTAACAGCTCCTTCCCTGCATGCAGTCGTAAGTTTCTAACTCCTTCTCTCTTTGATCGTGTATTCCCTGCATCTGATGGCAGATTTGTGTTTCGCCACAAGGACGCTGGTCAGCAGAAATAGTAGTGCTTGGCACTCCGTTTAACTGTTAATACTTCATCCTAGCAGGGAAAATTCATGTGCACTGTCTAGATGTGTGAATTAGGCAAGTTTGTCCTTCCTGTACAGCATAGCATTTTCTCTCACAAAAATCGCAACTTATTTCAACCAAATGTTCCTAAGAGCCACCAAGACACCGTCAAATCACTTCCTCACAATAGTCCAATGCTCAAAGATATTCAGATTTTAATTGAAAATGGCTGGCTCTTTTTTTTTTAACATTACTTAAGCAAATTAATCAAAGCATCTACTGTAAATAGTTGCCAATTAATTACTGTCAAATAATGAATGCACTAAACATTTCAACTAAAAATAATTGGTGGTTTTACCTCACACACTGCTGCTCCACATCTGTCTTTTTGCCTCAAACTGTCATTACACTTTGTTTGTGGGAGGTGTATGTATTTGTGTGTGTGTGTTATGTATAAATGATAGTTGGAGCAGCTGTCCTCTCATCTGTAGTCATGAATTCAACAGTTCCTGCCTGTATTTCAATGAAGAGCGGTATATATAGTGTGCTTTTTAAAAAGTGCATCATTGTCTGTGCACCGCAGGTTCCTCTGTATGGTGACTTTGTGGTTTTCATTTTGTTGAAATGCCTTTTCAAACAGAGCCTTGAGGTTCTTTTGATTATCATTTAAATTTGGTATCTGAGATAATCAGGAAAAACCTCAGAGACTCATTACTTTTTATAGCAGAATTTGAAAGGAATGGGAATGTTAATCAAAAGAAAAATAAATAAGAATGTTCAAATAGAGAGCTGGAGCCCCCTCGCTCTAAATTGCATTCGAGTCAAAACTCCTATGAGGGCTTTAGTTAGAAATCCATTGTAATTTGGCAGACGCTCCGGCATTATTAGCATTTGGATACTGCACAGCTTCAAGGCTTCGAGGAATATGTGGGAGGCAGAACATTTAGTGTAAACAGAAATGGACTGGGGAGTTCAAGTATTAAATCCTTGTCTCTTTTCTTTGTTTCCCACAGCCTCGAGCCTCTCCTCAAGACCACAGGTAAGACGAGGTTCTTCTACACCTTTAAACACACACTATTACCATAAATCTGTCTGTGTATTTCCAGCTTGTATGGAAGCTGCTTTATTGTGTGTATTTGTGCGGGTTTGAGTAATTGGGCAAGGTGAGAGAACTGTGAGCAGAGCTACATTTTAAAGGTAATTACAGCTGCTGCCACTAAAGTAGCCTCAAGGTAGCCTTCACATGCCTCAGTCCTCCACATTTGGTGGGCTGTGAGAAAGAGACAGCTAATGGATCTCTCCCGAGGACCATTAGCTGCTCCTCTAGTCCCCCAGTCTGAGGCCAAGGTGCATTTTGGGACTTAAGTGTGGTAAAAGCCATTGCCACTGACCCTTCTGCCGCTGTAATTTTTTACCCCGCTATTCCTCTTTTCCTCTCACACTATTCTTTTCTTTCTCTCACCATATTTTGAGTCTTCTTGACAATTTGGCACACAGCTAAGGCCTTTACTCGCCAGTTTGAGTGCTTATTTTCTATTAATCCATAAGTGGTGGCTTTTTCCCTTTGGTTCCTACTTCACTCTTTGATAGCCATTACATTTCAACGTATGGTTTCAGCGTGTCACAGCTCTAATTTGAATGAGTCAAGTTCATTATGACTCCCTAACCACTTTGTATTCAGTTAACTTAAGAAATACATCGAACCAAACGTCCTTCATCTCCTCAGTTTCTTTTTACTGGTATTAAGTTTACTCATCCTTCCACTTTTTCCTTTTCTTATTATCCTTGACACCGTGTGTCACACTTTCGGTTGGTTTTCATACAGAGACATGGTTGAATTGGTTTGAATGCCTAATTCCATTACTGAGAAGACAGCAATGTTTTTTTTAAATCTCCCCTGCATGTCATCCCGCCCACCTCCTCCCTTTTCTCCACACCAAGCTCCTAATGGACTGTAACTGGCTGGAGGGACTGCAGTCCATTTGCCAGCTTTCAAACCCCATCACTTTGTTCAAACTTCTGATATTTCTACACAGTGATGTCTTGATGAAGAGAAATGAGGCGTGTTCGACCAAAAAAAAAGACAAGAGCACTAACTTTCTACTTGAAAGGCGCACACCTACATCGTGTTGTTTTGTGGTCTGATCTAACATGGTGATTAAATGTTTGTGTTCTTTGTTTCGCAGGTGATGTGAGGAGAATCCCCACAGAGCTCGGCGTGTGTTAGTGTGCACACATGTGAGTGTGCGCAGTAAGTGTCGGGAGGAGACCATTCCCAAACAAACAATCCCCCCTGACCCTAAATCCCAAAGACGCACAGGACCAGACAACTTTACTACTTTTACCACCTTGTCTTGTACTATGCAAACTGTACATTTTATGAACTGTAGATTGTACCTGAACTTGGTTTAACATTTGTCAGTGATTTGTTTAGATATGCAGATGAGAACATGGACACGGGGCTTTGTATAGTAAAATATGCTTTTTATTTTTATTTTCCTTCAGAGGGCAGTTTGAGATTTGTGTTTCTTTCTCGTTGATTTCTGCCCCGAACGGGAATCAAACTGTTACATTTTTGTGTCATTCCACTGCTTTGTACCCTCCAGCCCACAGTAGTAGTAGAAGGAGGTTTCCATGTTTGGGAGCACGCACAGTTCCTGAGTAATAACATCTAGTGGCTGAGAGGATCATTTTGAAGGCTGTGTCACCTACTCAAAGCATCGGTTTTGTTTTTGATTATGTAGCATGCTCAATGTCAAGTTCCCCTTTAAAGCATTGATATGCTGGCAGACTTTGTGTCAAATTCGATTTGTTCTGTAAACGTTACCCCTTCTGTGCCTATACAGTTTGTCATTCCACGTGTGGAAGACAGAGAAAAGATTTGATGAATGAAAGTGGGATTGTGTATAAAGAGAGAAATTCTGGAGAATAAAGATTTAAATCTAAGGTCGTTCTGTAATTGGATTTTTAAGAGGCCCACCGTCATTATGTAGAATAGTTTTTTTTTTTTTAAAGATATATGATCAGAAATCAGAGGAAAGCCATGATTGCCTTGCTACCTCAGACTCATAGACACAGTTTTGTTTTTGTGGTTTGTGAACTTGTTTAAAACATTGCAATCATTCACAGAACAAGATCAACCTGGTTTTAGCATTTTAAGCTTTAGCTTACTGTATTGGTGTACACTGCAATGAGGAGAAACCAAGTATAAAAGTTGCTATTACTGTACCAGAATGGGTCTGTGGCCTGCTGAAGCTAGCCCCCCGTAATGACGAGTATTACGTTCTCTGTTGTTGGTTTTCCACTGGCCTTCTAGCACTGGTCCCTCACTGCGTTGTGTTGTTGTGCTATATGCTATCCTGTAAAACTTGTGAGACTGAGCAACACTACTATAACCTCCTCTGACTGTAGACTAATGATGATGTTGGTGATGATTTTAATTATTCCAATCATGATGAACCGTACCATGGCAGAACTGTGTCGCTTCTCCTGAGGTATGTAAAATAGATTGACCACACTACGTGTAATATGGCTACGTTTTATTCTAAATAAACATTTTATAACAAGTATGCGTCCCCTCTGCTGTTATTTCCTTACTTACAGTCCGTTAATTTAATTGCAAGGACTATAAGGGTATATTGAGGCTGTGAATATTTCAGGTAATATAGATGAATCACTTCCCACAATTTCATAAACACTGATTACAAATTAATTTGACTGCTTGATTTGTTTTTATATGCAACACTTGCCGCGCATTTTAAGCCATTTCACACGCATACTCCTGCTATTAAGGAAATAGGCATTGATGCTGCCAACTCCTCAGGGTCAACAAGCCAGGATTGCAGAATTACAATGTATCAAAGGAATTGATCACGCAGTGAGAGGTATCATGACTACATGGTTGCTGTGAGCATGCTGAGCTGTAATTGATAACTCAAAATGAGTAATGCAAGTTAATTAGCCTGTTACTCCTGCCTTATAAACAACATGTTTTCTTCTATTTTAGCAGCCTAACTCTGCATTGATCATTCTAAAGGTTGTGTGATGTTCAATTAAAGAAACGTACCTTGCTCTAACTTGGCCATGCTGTCGTTTGAGAATGGCTATAAATCAAATCTGCATGCACAAGTTATTTCATGGTGTAAAATCAGCTCATTTTTGCAACCTGTCAGACTAAATGATGTCCCAACAGGAAATTATCTGTACTCTTGGGGCTACAGTTATTAGACCACACAAAACTCGATTGGATGGATTTGTCTTTAAGCTGCATGAGCAAGTACTATTTTGTATAACCTTGTTCTCTCCAGTTCAGAAGAAGACTTAATTACTGAAAATATCAACCCTGGGGACATTTCCATGTTTTTTTTTGTGCTGTGACATCTGTAGAAATTTAGCCCAAACTCACATGGTAACTTTTCCTTGCCAAGTGTTGTCCTAATAGCACTCCCTATCGTCCATGGTCCGTCTGTTCCATAACACGCTTCAATAATGCAACAGTAGCCAAGTGGTAGTGCACCCTAATTGGATCTGGGGCTACTGTACATATTCTGACTCACATCCTCTTTGCTCCCTGAGGTGTTTTAATTAGTCTACCACTCCCATTTATGTCATGCCCTGAAGGAATAAGCTCGTTTGTAAAGGCGAGGAAGTTTGTTAAGTAACAAACTGGCATACCCAAGGGAGAGGTGGTACTTATTCTGGACTGGATCCCATTACAAAAAGAAGTGCACTGGTGTTGTTATTAATATGAATGTGACTAATAAGCTACATTTGAAGGAGGATTTGGTTTAATTACTATGAGAATCTAATTTGCTCATATGAAATTTAGTTAAAACAAGATTGCATAAATTATCAGCAATCTTTTCAAAGTATTTTAATCCTGCTCAGACGCAGCTGTATTATTTAGTGCATTAGACTGTCAAGCTCCACTAAGGTGCATTCTGCTTGCTCGACTGGGCAAGGATTAGTATACCGCAGTAAACACAATTCATTAGTGGATTATATGATAACGCTGTAAGTGAAATTCATTTGCCATTCAAACCGAGGTTATTGGTACTGCTAGAGCTACAAAGCAGAGCAGTGCAGCCCTGAGCTGGTAAGTATTAAAATATGCTTGTTAACATTAAAGTCTCAAACAAACCAACTTTAACCAACAGCACACTGCACGCCATGTCCTCAATCTTAATCGGCATTAGCAGCCTCATGTGGCTATAATGTTCATTACACACCAGTTATATACTAACAAACACAAAAGTTAAATGTATGAAGGAATTATGTGACAACTTTACTGAGGCAAAAACTATGACATTTGGCTTGAGGAGGCAGTAGGCTACACTCCGCTATAACCTACATTAAAAACAAAATAATCCTAACTCAAGCATTATAACGACTTTTTGTTATTTCTTACTCACAATGAAAGGATTTTGAGTCTATAAACAGGTTCCTTAAACAAGAACATATTTAATTACTGTGCTTGTCACCAGGTAGGCGTACAACCTAGAATCTACACTCACTTACATGTCAAGCTTCGGGCTAGATAATGTAGTTATTTTGTAACATGGTTGATTGAAAGCTTCCGGTCACTGTTGCGTCGGGGATTCTGCGCCATCTTGGTATTTATATAATTGATTTATAGTACATGGAAGTACCATGGATGTATAATAAGAACCCACGTAGCCTACCCCTAACCCCTACACGTTGGAAAAATGCGTTTTTGCATTACTGTTTTTTGACGGACATTTATTTGTCTGCCTCATAAGTTGCTAAGGAAGGTTTCCGTTCATAAGTTTTAGAATGCTCTAGTATCTAAAAAGTGTGTTTACATTACAACAAAACCCTGCGGAATCACCAGCACCTTGACTCTGGGACGTTTTTCTAAAGAAAGAGAGGTAAAAGTGTAAAATAGTGCTATATATTTTTAGTTTTTTGTCCTAAGTGGCATAATGTGGTTCCGTTTTTACAACCTCCTTTGTTTATAATAGTAGTTTGTCTTAGCATGCTATAGTTTTATAGTTTTACGATACGCTAACGGCTAACAAGCAGTGGTGCAAGAAGTACTCAGGTCGTGTACTTATTAAGTTGCTGTTGACTTACTTAACATAGTTTTTTTTAATTTATTTAAGCATACTAGTTCCCCTTACTCTACTTTTCCTACAACTTGATTTTCCTCTTTGGATTTAAATGTCAGTTGTCTGGTGTACCGCTTCGTTCTGACTGGAGCCACCCAGTAACGGCTGGGTGGATTATTAGACATTTTGTACAGACATTCAAAATCCCCATTGGACGGCCTTGCCATTATAAGCATGCTGACACACTGACACAGCTGTAGCTCATTAGAGCCTGATGGAGCCTGTGATGTTGCTGGAGGATCTTGTTTACTCTCATTCAGTGGTGGAAGAAGTATTCAGATTCTTTACTTGTACCAATATTAATGATAAAGTAAAAGTCCTGCATTCAAAATCTTACTTAAGTAAAAGTACAGAAGTATTATCAGCAAAATCTACTTAAAGAATAAGAAGTAAAGTAATTTTGCAAAAAAAAATGGCCTCCATGTGGGATTTATTATCATCAGCAAGTTTTTATACAAACAATGTTTTCCTTTTTGCTATAGGATAATTCAACTTTTTTTGTACCTTAAACATTTATTCCCCTAGTTTAGAAACACATTATGTTAAATGTTCTGACAGGTAGCTAAAGCTGTTAAATAAATGTAGTGGAGTAGGAGTATACATTAGTAAAGGAAAATACTTTACTTGTAAAGTTCAAGTTCTTCAAAATTGTACAGTACTTCAGTACATGTACTTGGTTACTTTACACCACTGCTCACACATTGCATTGCTTTATGTGTGTGTCATGTTATCTTAACCATAAACTATATATAGAGTTCTTAACACACATTTTTAAACCTAACTCGTATTACAAAATACAAAATAATCCACTGGTGCATAATACTGCAAATTGTAAAAATATTACTTTTCAGAAATTATCATATTTTTTAATTAAATTATCTATTATTTTGTGTGCATTCATTTGTTTATACGTGAGCTTACGTTGTTTGCTCAGTTTGCTAGAAACCTTTCTGAGAAGAGGTACAAATGTAGAAAAACTGTGTCTGAAAGCGCTCTGCTAATTTGTGTTTATTCAGATGAACCCCAACCAGGTGGCAGGACATCGGTGGCCCTTTGGTTTCTATCTCCAAACTTCAAGAAACACAGATTTTACTGCAAGGTGTTTAAGATCTGACCAACTTCACATACGCACAAGTAAGTAACCTCTTTGGTGCCTAAAAGGGAATCAGCTGGAAAATGTGGGGCCCTCTCACAGAGCTTAACATGCAATGATGCAAAGACTGTCTTAAATCCTGTAATTCCCCCATTCCACATTTGTCTCCAATACCTCCTTTTAAGTATAGGTTAACTCATTGGCAACTTCATCTTTACCGTGACCCTGTAAGTACTGTTTTATATTCAGAGTGATTAAACTGCACTACAGTCCCTCTCTTACCCTGTGTGTATGAGGCTCTCTAAGGATAACAGACACTGTCTTATTTATTTATTGTATTTGTCCTGATACTCATTTGAGCATCACCAACTGTGATCAGATTTTCTGTGCTGTGGGTATGAACAGACTGCATCTATTCCAGGCTTTGGCCATACGGTCACAGCTGTCCACTAACCTACCATCCAGTCCATTTTTCTGGATAGGGTAGTGGTGCTAATGGTACTGGATGTTTATTTTTTCCCTGCCTCTGCCCGTTTTACATTCATGCATCAACACTGGCTGGCATGCAGTTTCGTTCGGCAGCTGTCCTCATTGATCAGATGCTTGGCAGGCAGCAACAGAGCTGGTGGTATGGGTGTTTTAGCGAGTAGCTGCCCCTGGCACAAAGCACGCGAAGAACAGATGTTTAGGAGGGCTGAGGCAGGACACTGCAGGACCTGTTTGGGGTATGGGATACAGGCTGGACTCCGGAGAGATGGAGTCAGTGGAAGAGAGGAAGGGATGAGTACAAGGCAAGCAACCTACAGTAGAGAGGGGGAAAGCAAAAACAGCCCAGGAGAAGAATACAGTTTTCATTATTGTTATTATGTCAGCAGTTGAACCTCTGTTATGCTTACACAGTGTTCCTCTATGTAAATGTTCCGGCTCAAACTAACTTGAGATACACTCGTAGCCTAATGAACCTCCAAGCCTCCCTTGCAGTACTTATCTACTTCAGTTTATTGTCCTCTGTACACTTCAGTTCTCAAGAATATGCTGATTGAGGGCACATGGTGAGTTAGCATTAGCACCATTTTATCTCTCTCTTTGACAGTTATTTTTAATTAGCTAACTGCCCCGGACCTTCCTCCGGCAGGTCATCGAACCAAGGTTTTCATTTTGGATGCTTTAGAGAATATTCTAGGCATTTGTCCCATATCGGCATTTTCTTCTGTGGGCTTTAAAAAAGAAATAGGGGGAATAACCTAATATATCAAATATATACTTTCTTAAATCATTGTTATGTTCTTCCCTAAAAGCCTGCCTTAGTATGACCCATTACATCTATAGCTTTTCAAATGTTGACCCTCTAATGTTACTCAGCCCATCTTTATCTTTTAATGTTAAAAATTCTTCTTTTCAATGTATATGTTTTCAATTTTTATAATTACAGTATCATAACTCTCCCCTTTTCTTTTTTCCTCTTTTGTATAAGTCACATGCCTCCTTTAAACTCTTATGTAAGGACAGTCATAAGCACCAAATAATTGTCTAGCATCTAACGTCCCTCTTCACACTTATATGGCCATCATATATAGTGTATAAAATAAACAATATATACAAACAGATACTCTACACACATGCACTTGTGGTGTTGCAGTTCACCCATTTCCATGGCCCTTCTCTCCAAATCCTGAAAGCTTACTGTAGCAAGCCTTTCAGGACTAAATGTCCCCCACCTCTTTGTGACAGACTCATTCATGAGGTCTGCTGGTCAGGGCCAAGGACTAATAAGGAAGACAAACTGAAATTGGTGTTTCTGAAATTAGAGCAGTGGGAAGTGTGCACTGTGCAGGGAATCAGTCAGTATCTTCCCAGTTTCATTACAGCATGGATCATTAGCCGCAGACAGGTCATTGTCATTCCTGGTCACGATGTTTAGAGCCCTGCTGCCACGATACGACTATGAACCAATCAGGCTGCTCGCAAACACACAGCACAGGCACTAATCAAATTTGATGTGCTTTTTGTATTGGCTGAAAGCTTTCTGGAAAATATGAAATAGACCTTCGTTGTGTTGTGTATGGGAAAACATAAATAGTAACCACATTACCCACCTCCATGTTATGTGTCTTGCAGTTTGATTAGCATATTTCCCTGTATCTGTGAGTCGGAAAGATGTCCCAGGTGTTTATTTCCTCACAGCCTTTACTTTCATAACAAACCATCTGCTACAGGAGAATCTAATGGCCGTCACACTGACATGTTGTGGGTGATACACCACAACATTTTGTCACCATCCTGCTAATTGTAAATGAGAAACACTTACACACACTAGATTGTTAAATGATTCGCTTTGGCAATGATGCTCAAAGCCAAGTTTGGCATATTGAATAGAGAAGTATACCAGGGTTCCCATTAGAAAACATTGCTGCTCCACGCGTCTTGGAATATTTGAATATCTTGGACAAATACGAGCTATACGAGTCAGGTATTATTTGTTTTTATTAAAATTCACAACACTTGATAGGCTATATAAAAAGGATGTCATCAAGGCATATACATAACATATTTTCGGTTTGCTGAGCGGCTGCAACATCACATTGTAATATGAGTAAAGCAGTTTCCTCCAAGATATAGGAGAACAGGTTGAATTTGAGATGAGTGACTAAAAGAAAGAAAAGGATTTGTCAGGAGCTATGATTTTGAATCATCTCTCCATAATGATGTTTAGTATGCATAATTTGTTTTTATGTTTAAGTGAGGCTGAACTTTTGGCATGCTGAATGTTTGTGCAGGTGTATGCTCATTGTCACTTTCATCATATTTCCCAAACTAAAATGAGTGAAACTCTGGCCTACATATTGTTTTTCATGTCTATCAGATTAAATGCACCTGCTGGTGATTGATGATTACACCGCTATGCAAGCCAGGTGCAGATACACATTCACATTGGAGGATGTGTATGAAATCAGTATCTGAATCTTAACTGTCTTCATAATTGTTCTAGTAAACCCATATTGTAATGTTTATTCTTGACTATACATACTGCACACAGTACAGCTTTATCAAAAGTAACATAAGATAGACTTTATGGGGAGGTGAGACATTTGTATCTGCAGTACAAAATTACAGCAACACATAGGCAACAAATACATGTATCCATCAACTTCACACGCCCCTCTACACGTGCTTTACAGAAAAAGTAGGGCGCAAAATGTATAAGAGATAATTGATTATTGATAGTAACAAGTAACAAAGGGATAGTGGCTAGGCTGGTGCATCATCTGTATTTTTTAGATCGTCCTATCATCATTATGTTTGATTGCAGTGACCTGAAATGATTGGCATTGAGGGCTCATCTAGGATCTCGGTGTACAACCACCTGAACAGTAAAGACAAATTATAGTATGATATGCACTGGAGGAAATAATAAAATGATTGAAATGCTGAATTCCATTTAGATGCTTTGGTCTCAGGGTGCCGGTAAAGTGCAACACAACACCAGCTCAGCGTTAGAACAGAAGACGGTAAATATTTAATGATCTGAATGAAAGCCTTTCCGTACAATTACATGTCTTACAGAGCACAGTGCAAAGCTTATGCCTGGAGAAAAAAACATTGTCTTTTTCAAATCTCAATGCTTATTTAAAATCAACATAGGCACAGTTTGTCATGCTGATGTTCATTACGTTCTTCATTATACTCCTGCCTGGTTAGCGTTCCCTTTCTCTAAACCCGTGTAGAGAGCAGACAGCAGGAGGAGCTTTCTGTCAGATTATTAAAGGTACCAGCATGCAGAAAATACACTGTAGGAAGAAGTGCTTAGGCCGTTTCCTCATATCTTGTTCTAAATCTGAAACATGTAAGTAGGACAAATCCTGTGTATTATCACAGAAGAGTAAATAGGGTGCATGAATAATTCATAAAAACCTGACTCATCGCAAACATAAATAAATCAGTCTGGACATCAGCAATAGGCAATCGTCCCTTTAATCCTCGGTAATCATGGATCTCCAAAACCCTAATAAATGTGACGGCACAAACTCAAATAAACATAGCTGGGAGTCTTTGCATAGCAGTTTCTCAAAGATAATGTGTGAAGCCAACACTCTGATACCCTCATTGTATATGCGTATCATATTCTTTTGACAAATGATCAAAACACAACTCAATAAGGCCTTTAAAGAGCCTGTCAAAGTCAGTAGGCAGGTTGACGGGAGGAAGGGGAGACGGCATGTGTCAAAGGAACAGGGACCACCTGAGAAAGATGCCAGTGGAAATGTAGGAGGGATATTTGGATGGCTGTGTGTGGTTGTGTAAAGCTGTGCATATTGTTTTAATATCATCTTAAAACTTCTTAATGTGGTTTTGACTAAGCTTGAAAATGGTGGTCCCCCTATCAAGGACTAATGTCATGCCCAGGTGGATCCCATTGGTAACACGCTTATTGGTTCTATTTAAGACTTTTTGCACGAGATTCATTGTTCTTTAGTCAAAGAAAAAGGAGTTTCTTCCTCAATGAATTGTCTAGTTGGCTACTATTTTGGAGAAGTAGATAAATACTGCTAAAATGCAGTATTGGCGAACGCCCTATTGGGAGAACTTTTGAACTTGACAGCTCGAGCAAAAGAAGGAAAGGAAGTCAGACACAGTGCAAAACCAAAGAGGAATGCAAAAAGAAAACAGGAAAAGACGTAGCAATAATTCTACGGTGTAAGCAAAATAAAATAAAGTTGCTCAAGAGAACGGAAAGGTAAGCAGAGAATCAAGCTGTCAGCTGGTGGCAGCCCCTTCTGATTGAGTCTATCGTAATCCGTTTTATTGTGAATAACTCAATACTGAGTCACTTGTGATTCATATTCCTCACTCATATGCTTGGCTTTGTAATACAGTTTATGAGCTGAAACAGATACAGTCTTCGGTTTCAGCTTTAAATAACAATTGAAGGAGTATTGCTTTCAATTATCTGCTAGTGAGTACGGGAGCTATCCATCAGCGGCCTTCGTTGTTCTCATTTCCCCTAATTGGCATTTTCAGTGGCTGCGGTTTGAAGTGACGCCGTCTCTTGTGCAACCTGAGATAAAACATCTTTCTATTTTTGTCTTTGTGTTCTTCCTCTTTTTTCCTGATCATCGTCGACCTACTCTGCAGACATCGCCCAGCTTGATGTATTGCTCATAGTTCAATGACATCTCACTCACTATTCTAGGCCAGCATGCATCTTCCATTGAGCATCTGGATTAAGTGTTGGCAAACTCTTTCTCAATGAGTTTCAATTTACGAAGATGAAGACAAAATTGGTGTGCCGCGAGCATTTGTTAGATATGTTTTTTTCAACTTCTGCTTTGAGAGTAAGTCACTCTATTATGTTATCATTTGCAACGATTAATAGTGATAGGCAAGCTAGTTTGAATATGTAGCGAGCTAAGCTAGGGCATGGTAAAATAAGTTAAATGTTTAGTAACACCCCACAATATAGATAGATAGATAGATAGATCGTACTTTATTGATCCCAAATTGGGAAATTGTTTTTGTTACAGCAGCATAAAAGGCATTTTACAATAAAACAAAATATACAAGAATAGAAATAAAATAAAATAAAATATAAAATATACATGTCGAAATAGAAAATACAATATATTATATATTATATATATATATTCAAAATATATTAAATATGGAGTATTAAATATGAAACAGATTATGTATGAGTAAAATGTACAACGTGGTTTTATTTCAAGAGACACTATGGAGCAGAGAGATTTATTGTACAGTGTTATTGCAGTGGGCAGGAATGTTTTCCAGTATCTGTCCTTGTGACAGGGGAGCTGCAGCATTCTGTTGGAGAAGGAGCTCCGCTGACTGTCCAGCTGCAGGTGGAGAGGGGGGGGGGTTATCCATGATGGACAACAGCCTGTTCAGTGTCTCTCCACCACAGCTTCAAAGGGGTCCAGCTTGATGCCGATGACTGACCCAGCTTTCCTGATCAGTTTATTGATCCTGTTGGTGTCACCGGCTCTGATGCTGCCCCCCCAGCAGACCGCAGCAAAGAAGAGTGCACTAGCCACAACAGACTGATAGAAGATCTCCAGCATCTTACTGCATACGTTGAAGGATCTCAGCTTCCTCAGAAAATAGAGTCTGCTCATCCCCTTCTTGTACACAGCGTCAGTGTTGATCCTCCAGTTCAGCCCATTGTCTAAGTGCACTCCCAGGTACTTGTAGACCTCCACAACTGCCACATCCTCTCCTAGAATGCACAGTACACCCACAATATGAACACACTGTCCGTCTTGTCAATGATTTTATCAAGTTTTCAATCTTTTATAATGATCCTGCATCCCTCTGTCTCCCAGTGTTACTTTGTAGTGAGTTCAACAACCTGCAATGGGCTCGTAATATCTATTCACTGTACTTTCCCTGAATCTTATTTGCACATTCAAAGCCTGTTTGTCATTTGTATCCATCAGGTGTACTCTAACACACAATAAAGCCCCTTTTAAGCTCTCTTTTGCTTTACATTTCTTTGTTTAGTAACAAGTAAACAAATAAATACATATTTTCTTATGGGTATTTTCCCAATTTCACTTAGTAAAACCTTTCTTTTTTCTAAGCAAAATAACCCTCCCTTTTTAAAATATGGTGAAATAAAGCTGAAAACAATCCGGCTTTAGTCCCTTTTGATGTTTCCCTGTAGCTCCTTTCTATTGCTGTAGTCTTAATGAGAATTAGCTAGAAATCAGGCTTCTGTGTGTGATACAGACTGCATTTGAAAAGCAGGTTTTTCTTTCACAGGAATAAGCCCGGGATGACATGAAGCACCTTGTTTTTCTTCCCAAATCCGCAGGTGCACAATGGAAGCACTGTGCACTGGCGTCAGCCGTACCAGAGCTGCCAGCCTTGTCTGTCCGTTCACAAACTGATTTCTGCTGACGAGGGACAAGCCAACGTGCAATAGTGGAGCAAAAAGCTTAATACAACAAAAACAGTTTGCTGCCTGACGATCAGCAGTGTGAACACATTTACACTATGCCTGGCTGTGAGTAGGTGAATGTTTCAAAGTGTATTTACTGATACACACGTGTGCTCAGTTCCATTATCTTATATGTTGTTTGCCTTGATGCGACGCAGAGATTGATTTAGCTGTTTGTAGCCGTGCGCCGAGTGAATTACAAGTTTATAGCTTTGGGGTTTGTGCGTTCTTCTCTGCGAGATATGTGTTCAGCATTTCCATTAACTTTTGAAAACAACATCTGCTTTGGAGAATTCCTTGTCAAGCTCTTATCCTGAAGCAGCGAAGAAGCCTGGAGGACCTTCACTATGGGCTCCTGCTGCCATCAGTCATTACTTTGGGAATGGGGGAATTTACAAAATGACAAACGCTGACAGCTGAGAAGTTTTCTTGACATGTGTTTGTGTGCGAGGAGATTTTTTTAGACAAAAGTTTGAACCGACAAATATCTCTAACTCCAGCAAAAGCTTCCTTGTCCCTAGAAGCAAACTACGTCAACATGTTTGGATGAATTCAATTTGCACAAAAGCTGATAGTCTTCAAGAGAGAGCTTAGACATGGAATCCTAGGGAGGGTTCTCGGAACATGATTTCAGCTTTGTAATTAAAATCAAGTAATGAAGCAAACCAGAGGCTAAATGACTATAAAGGTTAATCATCTGTTCAATAGCTAGAAGGTCAGACTTTGTGTACTTTGGATTATGTGAAATATTAAGTGTGTGCAGGCTGCTAAAATCACTTGTGTGCTGACATGCAACTAACGGACATGTTCAGTGTGAACTCTGACAAGCATTGTCGATTAAAGGTTGATTGTTAATTATCACAATGCGTGGGCAGAAACACCAATAGCATAGCAGGAAGGAAGCAAATATTGTTTATGACCTTGAGACCGTTTCTAGAGTGAGCTGAAGGGAGGGAATACATGGAGAAAGTGCCTGCAGTTTATAAACTGTTTTTGTGTTCAGAAGAGTTTTTTTCTGCCTGTATGCTGATTACCATGCGGCCTTTGTGCCTGTGTGCAAACCTACTGTAGGGTAAATGATTGCAGGTGAATAAGCCGGTCCTGAGAGTCTTATTGGAAAACATTGCTGCAATCACCTAATGGTCCATATCCGTCCCCTACAATAAATAAATCTCTCCTTTTCTCTTTTCATTTCTCTTACCCCCACAACCTGTAAGAGCTGTATGTATTCTCTTGAAATTGTGTTAATCTCTCGCTGGGATTTATTTTCCTTTCCTCCCTCTCTGTCATTGCACCACTTACTCATTATGCCTCTCTCTCTTGCTCCCACTCTTGCTCCTAGAGCACAAAACACTATAGAGATTATCTTAGTTTATTCGTTTGAGGCCATCCTGAGAAAGAAGGTAGCAACCGGAAAATGTATTCAGTTTACCAAACCGCCACACTTTGGAGGACATTTGAATGTTTCTATGATAGTCTGCATCTATCCAATGTGCCCTGTTAATGTCTTCACAACTGTTTAAAGTACTCATTTCCTAAAATGACCCTCCATTTCCACGACTATAAACACATAACCAAAGGAACAATCCATCTGCTCTGGCCAAAAGCTACAAAAAGGCTTTGAATGTGCAACTTGCTTGACTCACATAAAAAAACAACCTAACCATATAAACTTACTGTAGCTTATACATTTAGCTTTGTCTTCAGTTAATACAAACACAATCTAACATGCACACTATACTGTAATAAGAGGGATGATTATTACATTTGCAGTTATCTACTTTAGGTGTTATAAATATCTAGTCCATCTCGTGCCTGATGGCGAGTGAGAGAAGTCTTTTAATGATACATCAAGAAAAAGCCTCCATATACATCATATCCAATACTCTTCCCACGCCAGGGAAGAAGTCTTGATTGACGGGTTCATTGATGTGTTGTACGGACCTGTGAGACGGAGGACTTGCCAGCGGGCTTTACTGGCGAGTAAATGAGAGGAATATTCTGTTTCACATGATGCCAGACAAGAAACTGAACCACATGCATTAGCTGGAATTTGTAACTGGCACAATCAAAGCCTAATGATAGCGTGTCATGTGTCCCACGAATAACAACTGTTAAATTCACTTGAAACAGAAGAAAAGTGAAACGATACATTGGGTTTAATGCTTGAATGTGTGAGACAGATTGTGAGCTCTTTAGTTGAATAACATCCTCATTGCTTCCACAATAATCCACAGATTTACCTCTTCATCATGAAAGCTCTTAACCTCGATTTCTAAACAAAAACCTGGGTAAATCCCCTTGAACAGCTCTGTGTGGAAGATGTCAGTTGCCATAACATGCTCACAGCGTAGGGTCAGTATTGATTTAGGCTAATCCCTCCCCTATGCACAGGATTATCTCCTCCTGACACTGTACAAACCGCTGTGTACCAAAGACAACCGAATGGATCTGAAAGCCCAGGTGAAATCAAACAGACCAGCAGCTAACACTGATCTGTGCTAATCCGGCCAATGAGTGTAAGAGCAGGTTGTCATAGTGTCGCCTGGTATTCTGGGATACAAAGGATAGCTTTTGTTGAATGACTAGCTGTGTGAAAATGGACTGCATTTATAGCGCTTTTCTTAAAGCACTTGCATACATACAAGTCACCCATTCATACACATAATACAGAGGCAGAGGCTACGAAATCAAAGTGCCACCTGCTCATTGAAACTAACATGCCATCGGGAGCAATGTGGGGTTAAGTATCTTGCCCAGGACACACCGACAAGTTGATTGCAGGGGCTGGGGATCGAACCCGCAACCTTTTAATTTGTCAAAAAACGTTCTACCTCCTCAGCAACATTCGCCCTAAACATGAGGATTTCAGGCCTTTTCTGTATTTGTTTAAGTATTTCACCGATCAGTTCTTGCCAAAGATTGAAGAACTGATAAGTGAAGAATGTGCTGTATGTAAGATTGCATGTGGTTGTGTATATTCACATACAGAAAAAATCAATTCAGACACATGCTTATATCTGTTTTAATGTTTTATTGTACCTCTAGTTTCCCTCTTGCTAGCCACCACATGACAAATTCTGATCTTTCATCTCTGAGCCACCCCCCAAGGGGAGGGGAGCTGTCTTTGTCCTTTGCACGGGGCATTGTGTTGACCGGTGGTCTTCACACTGCAGCGTGAAAATCTGCACACCGTGTGTTAGTGTGCTGTTTTTGTTTTCCAGCAAAGCCGTAGAGCAGCACAGGGATAAGCCCAGTGTGTGATGTGTGCTGGGCGGCTGGAAACCTGCTGCTTTATGTTGCTGCTTTTTTTTAACAACGGTTTCATGCTAATGCGATGCGCACAGAGCTCTTCGCTGCTGATTTCAGTTGGAAAAGATACATTGACGTTACACAATCCTCCGTTTCCCCCACACGCCTCATTTCTCTCGAGCAGAAGTGTGTCTGTAAACTAATTAGTGATTGTTGAGGGCTGCTTTCTTTGTGAGTGTGGGTGTGGGTATATGTACCACATAAGTGGGTAGATGCATGCTAAGCTTATGTGAGCTTAGAGTGCTGAGGGCCACAGAAAACACTACTGTAGTGGTGTTTTTCATCGCATTTTACTTTCTAATCATGTATATTAGGGTTCTTATTTGTGTTGGAGCAAATATATCACACACATCATTTTCAATAGCTTTCATGTCATGTGACCCAATCCATACTTATTACTACTATAACGCACAAATAAGACACACATATTTTTATTTTGTTTTTTCTAGATTCTTCTATTTTACAAATTATTGTCATTATCATTCATCTGTTTCTTCACATATGTTCGAGAGTGTTGAGTTCATTTATTTTGACAATCTAACAAGTGCATCATAACATTCTTTACATGTAAATGCTTCATTCACTCATTGCAGGTTGATGTGAGGTTAGAGGGTCTTCAAACTGAGCAAGGCCTTTGGGTCTTCCACTCACCAACTTGGCCAAATCCATTTATAATCTTCATATTCACACACACACATAGACTCGAGGCAGAGACATATTGAATGCCCTTTTCTTTGCTCTCCCAAGATTACCTGTCAGGCTTGTCATGGTTGGCTGATGTGGACATTGTTTCAATTCTTTTTTTATAATGTGGTGTATTGTGTGTGTTTGCGTGTGTTTAGTCACTGCAGCAATCATGGTGAGGTGACATTTTTTATCTACATCTTCAGACAAGCACCCTGGAGCTCCCTTGGTTACAGACCATGAATGGATCCTTCATGGTATGTCCTAGCCACGTAACAGTGCACAGCAACAGACATCTCTTGAGACATCTCTCGGTGCATTGCATAAACAATAGCATTCCCAACTGTTTATCCCTCAAACCAGACTGTTATCTATCTCATGCTTGAATGCCCAGCAAACAAGCAAACCTTCTTAAACAGATGAGTTATATATTCTGCTTAAAGAAAGTATGTGCTGGGTTTAGTAGCGTACCAGACAGTTTCAGCTACCTGAAACAAGTCTTCACGTCAGCCAAAGCACTCTAGTCAAGAGGAAGAAAGACACTTTTTACTCTTTTTACATTTCCTATTGAATACATATTATGATAACACACGGACAAGATAAGAAGAAATCATAATGGTACATTTATCCTGAGAGAAGATATTCTTCCTCTTTCCAGTCTGAGGAGGAAATGTTTCATAACAATTTCATAGGAAAACAAGAGGTGAAGATTTAGTTGATAGTATTTTCAAACTATTATCTGGATTGCCTCAATATAACAAATCATCTTTTGAGAGCCTCAATACAAACGTTGATGGCGATGGCAGCTTTTTAGATTGGAGAAAGAGCCCAGGGCACACAGCTTGCCTTAGCGATCCAATTTACTTTCATGGATGAGGGCCAAAATACATCATTGCCACTTATTGCCTGTTCTGTATGTATCTTCTTTTTGGATTCTCCAAGCTCTTTTACGCAACAAACTATTCATCTGCAGGGTAGCGGTTTCAGGCTTTGTGGATGCTTGGATACCAAAAGAATCAATCAATCCAAATTCCATTCTTCTATTCTGGTGTCACTGCAATCATACTTCATTTACTTATTACATATCTTACTCTTATTTGGCATGCAGCGTCAATGAGAGAGGCCATGAAAAGAGTGGCCTCAATCACAATATCATTCAAAATGATATTCTTGCAAACTTAGTTCTTAAGGTACAAATGCACAGATTTTACTGGACCTATTATCTATCTGGCAGCTACATATAATTTCCAAATAAAGATTTAAAGAGCAAAAACAAAGCAAACAAAAACAATAGTACTCATGTCAACAACTAAGAGCATATATTTTTTCTCAAAGCCACCTACAAAGTAAACCAGCAGACTTATCAAATATCTGATCAAAGAGCAGTGAGTTGTTACGTACAGTGAGGAATAACCTACAGTATCATTAGTTTGTCACCCTTTCCAACAATTATTTTAAATGTTGTGTCTCTATTGTCCTGCTGTCAGATGTCAAGCTAATGTTGCCATCCTATTTGCTGACAATGTAAGCAAGCCCTTACTCACCAGCAGAGAGAAGCCATTGTATTTGAGAAAGGGATTTATTTCTCTTCTTTGGCAGTACACAGAATACATTAGCCCACCAATAACTAGGTTACAATGTCTCATAGCTTTTTCCAGACTTACAGTCACAAAATTACTTTATTTCTGGCTTTTGCTGTTTGCCATTTTTACTCTAAAGGTGTTGCATTGTACTTAAAGGGGTACCATGCAAAAGATCATCCTGTTTAAAGGAGTTGACATTGCAAACCTTCAAAGGCTCTCTCTCTCTTTTGACTGGAAACCATCCTGTAATGCTGGTTTATACGGCAATATACAGTCTAGTGGGTGTAGTCCGTTCAAAGTCTTTACTATTAATGGGGCGTAAGCACTACCATTAATTGCAGGTCAATGATGCTACAGTATGCAGTTTGCACTGTGCACATGCAGTTGTTGTCACACAAAATACAACAACTATTAGACCTCCAAGCATAAGAAAGAAGTCAAATACTGTAGTGACTTTATGAAAAGCTTAGTTAGGTATCAGTTTAATTCTTTCCTTTCAGGATCAATTTATACCCCTTTATGAGTTAGATAGATTGCTTCCATTTAATATCATGAATAAGTTATTGAAATATTTGCTGCTGTGAAGGGAAATTATGAGGAAATTGAATTAATACGAGAATACACATACAAAAACACATTTTTAATTCAGTCTATTGTGTTTCTGAGTCATCCAGCTCCTTCTAGGTCATGTCTAACCGGCTAATTATAAAATGTGATAGGTCTCTTCTTTGACAGCCCCGAGGCCTCTGAAGACGGGAAGGAGGAACTAATTACAATAACTATAGTGCACTCTTTGGATATTGTTGTGGCATTTCTCTGCCATTGTTTGGGCTGCATGCAAACGGCAGCCAGCATCTACCTTGTAAACAGACAGAAATCGTTTTTTTATGCCATCTTTGGACAATTTAATCAGACCTGCCCAAATATGGCCAACTACGACCACACACCCCCCTTCCCGTGGTGTCTGTGCGCAGATGAAGCGAGGCGGGGAAATAACGTCTGGTAAAGGTTTCACAAACAAAATGAAATATTATCACGGCAAATTGGAGCGAATTGCAAGACCAGGACTAAATTACAATGCCTAACTCATCTCTGATGAAGTACTTACATTCTCACAGATGTCCTATTCTCACTAGACTATAGTCTCACTCCCTGTGCGAATCATTTTGGGGACGCTTTCACACTCACTGATCCATATCGTGCTGAAACAGTTTTCTGAGAAATTATGTGAGAGGAACACAAAATGCCAGCAAGAGGAATGTACAGTTCACAAGGGTGGCTAAGCCAATGATAAACTGAGCTGCTAAACGTGACCCCAGCAACAACAAATGTGCTGGAGACAATAAAAGTGTATCTGTTTTAGGGTACAACATGATGGGTACAATTTGTCTATGATTTGTTAAACCTAACGTTCAGTACCAGTGCCAAGTTGTGTCAGTAACTTGCACAACTGAGGAACCTTTAACCAACTATGATATATATATATTGTTTTCTTGTTGGCAATTATGTCAATAATAAGCTGCGTTCACTTTTATACATTTTTGAAAAATAATTTATGACAAGCTTTCCCCAAACAATATAAAATGTATAAAAATGTAGGCCAGTGGTACCAGGTTAAAATATTTCTTTACACATTAAGATTTAAATGTATCTCTCATTAATCCTAAAATGACTTGAGCGACCAGACAATTCTCTGCATTTTTGCAATATATAAGCCATGTGTCTAAGAAATTAAATGAGAAATATTAAAACAAATATATTATGCTTAGACCAAGAATTAGACCAAGAATTATGGAATTGTTTTTTGGAGTTCTCCCAGAACGGGGCATGTTTTTATTTTGAATCCCAACCACATTTAAAAACAAGGCCTATAGCTTAACAGACCGGAAAAAAAGGTTCACCATCATCGGGGTCCACAGAGTAGCATTTTGTGGTGAATGCACCTTGTGTTCAGGACTGTCTGCACAGAAATTGTTTTTGTTGCCCTGAGTTCATGTTTACCTGCAGGGTAAAAGCAGACCTAGAGTTTAACTTAAAGTTATGTTTTTTTATTGCGACTGACTGGTTGAATTGCTTATCTCGTCTGAAAAAAAGGGAGGCGTTTATTGTAAAGGTCATTTACTGCCAGCATAGCTATTAAATATCACTGAACCATGGTCCTTTTCCATTATTACATCAACAAAACTTAATACACACGTACACACTGCTGAATCAGAAATAGCATAGACACATCATGTCCATTGCAGTCACATCTGGAACTAATGTAGAGTCTGCATGGGAAATGTCAGTGTAAGAGGGTACTAAAGGAAACACATTAGCCAGGCCTTTCTGCTGATGAATATAAAATCAGAGTGCAAGAGATAGGAAGAGGGCAGATAGAATTGGAAGTGTAAACACTGAAGATCATAAATGGAGAAATTGGGGAAAACAGTTCCTGCAGAAAATGCCTGGAGGTGCCGATTATGCAGGAGAGAGGAGCTGTGTGTCTCTATCACTGCGTCAGGGTTGAGAAGTAAAGGACTGAAGGGAAAGAATGATTGTGTTTCTTCATCACCGCACTTCCTGTCTGTGCCCATGTGTCAGAACTCTTTGTACTACGTTGAGCGTGTGACTCTCAGCTTGTCCTGTCACAGTAAATCTTAAACCCTTTAATCATATGAACTCAGGAGAATGTCTGGAAAATCAGGTTTTGACAATATCCCCAGTATCCCTTTCATCAGTGAAGCACACAGGAGAACTGTCTGTGTCAGCTTTCTTACTTACTGGAAATACTCCATTTGTTTAAGCACGGGGGGGGGGCACCAGTATAGAGCAGGATGTGGAGCACATTACAACACGGTCAACTTTTTTTTTTGGACAATTAAAACATCTGCCTTTTCCTTGTTGGCATCTTTGTGTAAATGATGCTTTTTCTTGCCCCTATGGGAGTAGCTCTATTCATACATGCTCCATTGAACATTGCAGAGGTTCCATATTTCATGGTTGCAGACAGTGCATGTTTGAAAGGGGCTTTAGTTTGTTTCTCAGCAAATGTTCTTAAAAATGTTACAAATGTAATCATTAGTGAAACAGAAAAGAAACAAGATACCTGTGCACCCACACACACAGACTCTCAGATTTGCAACCCACTCAATGCCTCATGCGGATGTGTGAAGGGGATAACCTCTGCTCTATCGGTTAACTTTCATTCCCGTGCTTATCTTCTCTTAATGAACACAGCTACCTGTTAAATCCTGACAAATGGACACTAGATCACCTAACGAACACGGAGCCACTTCTATTAACATCTACACCTAACTAATGCTAATGGGAAGAGCACTTTAATGAGGGTCGTCTTGACGTATTACAGAATGTTTTGCTGCATCTACTGCATGGTACAGAATTGAAAACAAGGCTCACGTTAAGCCTGCACCCTTTTATGTTCCTATCAATTGTATTTATGGTGTATAAAAAGCTCTTCTTCATGCTACACCACTTTGACATTCTCTCCTCTGCCTATTATAATGAGTCGATGCCTGCTTGAGAAATGTTAAATGGCCCATGCTGATGTAACAGGTTCAATTACTGCATGAGATGCCCAAACTGAATACTAAAAAGACCATTTACTCACAAGATGAGTGAGAATTACTTTACAAGAAAGAAATCAATGTATGTCATTTATACCTGATCGGCGATATGCAGCATTTCCAAATGAACCAATTTACTCTAATGCTCGAATCTGAAGTCAAACCTGCATAACAAACCATTTTCAAACTGTGCGCCTCCACACAGAGCTTTGACCTGCACAATTATTTAAGGTGGATGGATTCAAAAAGCCTTCAGAGGAAAGTGGCACAGGCTTTAAGCAGAGAGGGCAATCATAGGCACAGAATGAGAAGCCCAAGTAGGGCAGCAGCTGGCTACAAAGAGAAGAAGATCCAAGCGGAATAAAGAGATCCTGCTCCGGGCCGCAGGGCGAGAGCAGCCACTGTCCCTGAACAGAGCGGCGCTATCAGGACTCTGGAACACTGAATCCTGCTTTCATTACTCCGTGGGGAGAGGGGTCGATGCACATGGACACTCAGACACCTATGGGACGATTACCAGCATCCTTCACTCTGCTTTTAAGATGAATATCTATACTCGCTTGCAATCACTGTATCCCTTATATCCTCCCCCCCCTTCCCTTCTCCTCCGATACGAAACTGCAAAAATCAGCTGCAAACTTCCAAGCGCTGAGTCCCAAATTAGGCCGCAGTCTCTCCAATCTTTTTCTGTCATACTTTTCTGTTAAGCTAATGTCTAAAATATTGGCTAGAGCATTGTTTGTTTGTTTTAAACATGTAGAAGAAATGTGCTTACCTAAGCTTTTTTCTCTATCACTTCCTCCAGCAAAAGTTCTTTGGGTTTTTGCAGTTATAAAATATTGGGTTAAGTTTTTCTTGAAAATCTCTCAATATCATTGAATTGATAAAAGTGCACTGAGGTTCCCAGGAATGCTGATTTAGTTTTTAATGACAGTTTACTCTGCAGAGTGGTAAACCACAGCTAGTATTCTCTCCTAATGTAAATGTGTGAAAATGATAAACTGTGAATTGATTCTGTGATCCAATGAGATGAATAAGGCCCTCGTAAATTAACTATAGTGGACGGTAACAATGACCATTACTTAAGCTTCTCAATTGAAAGATCAATGGGGACTTGGCAAATTCCTGGTGTCATAGTTGTTTGCATTCAGTGAAGTGCATGAGCTGGTGTCCTCTTATTAAAACAGGAGAGATGTGCTCTGTCTTCTGCCAATACAGCCGTCTATTATTCAGCAGCATCCGACATCTATTCCTGGAACATATTCAGAATTGGGACAGATTTCCTCCCTGGGAACCATCAAATATGATTTCCCATCAATTTTTTCTCTTCCGCTCACACTGCTGCAAAACATGATTGACTATTTAAGGAGCCTGGGGATAAACAACAGGCTTCACAAAGACATCAGACGTAAGCATTTCTGCAGAGCTCAGATGAATAGGATGCACCAGGGGTAGATTTGTCGTGGATCCCAAGATTAGGACTGGGTGGCAGAATCTTGGGATATATATTGGGATATATATATATACTGTAAAAAAAAAATGAAACAATGAAGTCAAATGCATATTACATGTATCAGTCAATACAGTGCCTTCTACTCACACTTGGTGTGAACGCGCCTTATTGTTGTTTTCTAAAGCAAATTGAAACATAAGTTATTGGCAATTTGTTTGGTATTTCACAAAGTAATATTTACAAGCAGTGATCTTTTTGGCAGCTATTTTAAATGGTGTAGTTGAATTTATAGTTTTACATACACAAACTGCAACAGGCTCTTGAATTTAGCCAGATACCCAAACAAGCTGCAATAGAGTTGGTAGACCATGGAGAGAGTATTGGAAATTGGATTCAGGCTGCACTGAGGGAATTAACCTCATTCTATACTGTAGCACTTTTCTTGTACTGTACATCAGTAATCTGGATCTGCAGACAGTTATTCTTTCTTAATTTTGTCTCGCAATATAGTAGTAATATAGATTTATCAGTTTTATTTAATATTTCAATGTTTGTTTTAAAGTTTTATTATATTATATTATACTATTCATTATTGTGATTGGGTTCTTATCAGAATCACTAGATGCTGAAGCCTCACAACCACATTTCCGTCAACTTATCACTTAATAAATACATTATCATGAATAATTACTGCTCACGTTTTCTGTGCTGTATCCCCTCTAGAAGGAATAATCTGCTTTCTGTCTATTTTCTATTCACTTGAAATCTTTCAGGGTGACTGGAGACTAGATCCCAGCATGCACTGGGCTGGCACCTTGAACATACGACTAATAGACAGACATTAACAATGAAAATGTTTAGCAAAGAGACATCAATTTCCCTTGCAACTATTGAACATGTGTCTGAACAAGAGCAACTAAAGTGCTTAACTATTAAGTATATTTTCAACAGAATGATTTAAGCTACATTAGCATGCCGCATTGTGTATTCTGTGAAAATGTATAACACTCAGTGGGCCACCAGCTGCGGGTGGTACGCAGACTGACTGTGATGTATGACCAGTATTAGTGGGCCATTGTGTTTTGTTATAAACAGCAAAGCGTAAGCTCTGGTGCCAGTCGTCTCATTCCTTTCCTAAACTTAAAAAAATGTCACTTCTGCTCAGAGACACACACACAAAGCTTGTGTCTTTGAGTGTGTGTCCAATGTGCTGCCTCAGAAACTGTGTGCTGATGTACGGGTGGCAAATGGAACAGATGCTCCCTTCTCAGCGCATTCAATATCCTCCATCTTTCCCTCATTGCTTTCTGTCCATGAACACAACCAACAGTCAATATTTAAACCTGATGCAATCACAGAGAATGTCGGCAATCACACCAACAGAATAACACAGTTGGAAAAGATAATGGCAAAAAGAGTAACATGACATCTGTGCAGTTATTATTGATGAAGCTCAGTGGCATTGGCTCGATTGGCAAGGAAGAGACTAATTGAATGTCTCATTTCAGGATTTTGATACTAATTTGAAAGAAAAAAACAATCTTGATGGATAAATGTGTCACAATTTTACATGATATCTTAATTTACCTTATTAAAACAATTCCTGAGTAATCAAAACCTACAGCCAGGATTTCTTTTTTTTATCCAACATCATACTTCAGGATTGGCAAGTAAAAATGGTTATTTAAATATCTTTGTACTTCATAGAAATGTGTTTACCTTTTTTTTTTCAGCTGCTGTCTAGAGAAAATGATGAGTTAGGCAAATATGCAAAGAAACACAATATCAATATATAAAGTATTTTGAGATCTTCGTTTGAATGCTTGCAAGCATGACGACTCGTTCTGAGTGCGTCCTGTTCTGTGTTACAGCCACTCTTAGGCCTAGGCTCCACGGGAACGAAAACGGGTTGAATCCGCATATTTCTCTTGCGTATAGCCCTTTAAGCTCGACGACGCCGTAACGGAACGGTAGAAACGGACCCTGCAAACGACAACGGGTCCAAAGGTGGATAGATCTGGGAACGGAGCGCTCTGGGGGGTCCAACGGGGCCGTGTGGTCGCCTATACGGTCATCCGTTTCTGATAATGACGACGCAATAGCCCCGCCTCTCCCCACCTCTGCTGCTCACCCCCGCAAAAGTACACTGCACACTGAATTCAGATTATTTATCTTTATCTCGATATGGACATAAACGCGAGTGAAGTCTAATCTGACAGGACGGAGACACGCAGCTCCTGCCGCTGTGATGCAGCGGGAGCAAAACACACACTTCAAGTCAGATCATCACCCTTAGCTATTTTAATTACCTCTCAAACTACCTAAACTAGTTATAAATATGTTTATTTTTACTGTCGAGTCATCATTACAGGATCAGCTGCTGCATGAGACAGACACTGACGCTGTGAGAAGAGAGGAAAAAGAGACAGCCTCTGTGTATTTTATTATTATATATCATTATATCGTCGTTATTCATTTGTTTTAAAGCTCAATAAATAACAATGAAGACCTTTGACCGGCACTTTTATAATTTTGTCCGGAAGATTTAAACTTTAACACACGTTGACCGGCGAAAAACTCTGCCCGGATCCCTCGGCCCCCACCAAGGAGAATAAACAGAAGTGCAGCCATGACAACCATTCTTCTTCGCTGCTTTTGTGGAGTAAGTTACAGCTCCACGTACAGGCTCGGCATATGTACTGCAGCTTTTCCAGCAGTTGGATGTAAACGGAGCCGTCTCGTGTAGCTTGACACAATCCGGTGTATATTGCGTGTGGGCGGAAGCTTTTTGGCGTTTGCGTTTGCGTTTTGCCGTATGCGTTCCCGTGGAGCCGGGGCCTTATAGGGAAACATCAAAGATCGTTTACATGACAACACAACAACATGTTGGCCCAGGTGGTCGCCCTATGGCAGTAGGCAAAACTCAAGACCTACAAAGAACAGTTGGGTGTCGCAGCTACCCCCCTAGAGCACATTTCTTCCTTTGTCCCTGTCCTTCCTGTAGTGTCATAAAACCCTTCGTGAACACATCTGCTATCACACATCCATTTACATGCCATTCCCAGGATACAGCAGTTACATTTCATTAGGATTACACTGTATTAAGCTTTAATACCATAATTGCCATAACACAACTTACACATTGTTTATTGATTATTAGTTGTATGTATATTGTATGATAGAGGGACAGCTCAGATAGCATAGGAGAGACTCTGGGTATATGAGGAGAAGGAAACATTTGTCATTTGTTCTTAGTGAGCAGGATTAATTAAAACTATGGCTACTGCACTCAATGTGTTTATTGTTTTGCATCATAGAAAGTGCAACAGACTATAGTTGGCCGTTCAAGGTTATGGTATTGTGCCAAGTTATGAGTGCAAGAAGTGACGCTATACCAAACAATCCAGGCACACAGCATTCACTGCACATTGGCTTTCAATGTTTATATTATGGACAGAGTCTTCTGAATGCTATAGAGTAGTTTCAAATTTCCTCTGTCATCTTCATGTCCACACTCCAAACCTTCGCTTCCCAAATGTATTTAACTTTTTTTCTTTTTGAAGTTCCTGCTCATCCGTCATCAGTATCTTTCCTTAAATTAAATCGTTTACAGCCCCTGGACCATGCCAAATACTTCTACAGAATCAGTCCTTGTTCTTTCATCTGTAAATGTCATCCCCTTGCTTTTTTGTCTCCTGCCTCCCTGCAATCAGATCCTAACATCGTCTCTGCCCCAAAATTGCAGAACTCAATCAGAGGCACTTTTCTGTTGAACTACCCGATGGATGTCTTTTTAAGCACCACAAAATCTCACACTCGCTCCATAGAACAAGGCTCTTGATTCTCCGTTTCATCTATGTAGTGTCTATCATTTCCTGTTCGCTGTTTGGAGTGCATTCTGTCAATGAAATGTGTCTGATAGTCTCTTTCTAAGATCAGATCTATCTGCATCCCAAATTGTTCGTCCAAAGAATCTTGATTTTTGGTTTATGAACACTTACACTTTTGGCCAATTTCCTTTGCAGAGTGGCTACTGTGGGGGAAACTTCTGAAGCAATTGGAGACAGGACTCGGAGAGACACGATGGAGAGCTGGAGCTTTGATGGCAAATACTGACGGTTTATTTGGAGCTTCGGCGGAGAATTCACAAGACATGTCACGGGCCACGATCTGACCACACAGTTGAGATGCCACAATCAATTCTGAAGAACCCTCCTGTAGTTCCAGGTTTGAACTAGTTCAGAGTGTAATAATCAACATTCTTCAATAGATAGACTAAACAGCTGAGGACACTGAATCACATTTGTTGTCGCTTATGGCTCGGGGTCGTCTACACCCCGAGAAAAGATGTGTTCCAGGTGTCCCACAACAATAACTATCTCTGAAAGAGAGTTGCCCGGTCACAAACTGGTAACAACAATAACTTGCTAGGGCAGCCCCTCCTTATGGGAGATAACGGCTGCTCAAGGTTGGTCAGCTGCGTCACAGGGCAAAAGGTAAACATGTAGGGCGAAATTATTCCCGGACAACTACATTATCCAATCTCTTCATTATTTTTAAGTCATGTTTTTTTTTAACTACTTAGTACTCTTAGAGTTGAGATTCCATGAATAACCTCTGGCTTGTCAGTACGGAATATGTGTGCAATTTCCCTGTGGCAGCTTTTAAAAAATAAAATCAAGCATTACACAACAATAAATTACTTCTTTCAAATTAAATTCCAGCCGGAAATCAAAATAGTCCTTTGAGTGCCTATACAACCGAAACCAGTGTATGGTCAGATCGACAACATTCTTTATGTAACTGGGAGCATAGGGAGTTATGGAAATGCACTCTGTGTCTGTGAATTATAAAACCAGCTATCCCAATAGGAGAAGTTGGGGTACTAATCAAATCTTTTAAACCCTACTCTTGCAAGTACAGAAACAGCTAGACACTGTTTAATATAAATCTCAATCCATTTATAAATGTGTGATATATATATTCTTGATTTAATGTTACTTCTAGCACCAAAGGATTTTCGGTTCTGATTAATGCCCCCCCCTCGCTTTTCAAAACAGCTCCTTTTTGTTGTTTAAGAATTTGAGATCTAACTACTTAGGGAAATTCAGTCAACGTACTATAACGCCTGCAGGATATTTTCAGCCCCACACAAGACGGTTTATTAAATGAAGCAAAGGCCTGTTGAGAATTTCTACAGTAAGGGTTTGTATTTTTGGAGCTTGTGTTTACTTGCCCAAAGTGATACAAACTTCGGCATCCCATGATGGTGCAAGAGTGACATTGTGACGCCTCCTGGTTCTCACAACAGACAGCAGAGAACTGAACGGGACTGCTCTTGCATTGACTTGTGCGTGAACACAAACGCATGAAAAAGAGACACACACTCACTCATAACTCAGGACAAGTTATAGCATCATGACATAACTCTTAAAACTTTATATAAACGCTTCAGCTTTCTCCACTTGGTTATCTCTCCGTTCTCTTCGGCTCAAGATCTTGGCAGAGAAGTGGGCGACAAGCAAGTGGAGAGGCGGGCATGTCAGAGCAGCATTAGTGCTGAAGTAACAAATCCTCCACTCACTGTGGGCCAAGAAGATGGCTGTTAGTGAGAGTGAGTGCGAGGGTCATGCCTGTGTGTGGAGTTTCACAGCGGGCTTTAAAAGGCGACCCATCAGACAGAATGCCCTGGGGTCCTTACAGTGACAGATGCTCAGTAGCCAGTCAGAGTTCATCCGCACTCGTAGTTTCCACACCTGTTCGTTTTTTTCAAGGAGTGATACATCATTTAAATAAGGCTGAAGATGTAACTTGTTACTTTACTCGTTACTTTACTCGTTACTTTACTCGCAGGGCCGGCCCGCCCCTCCCTACAGGCAGATCACGCAGACTGCTAAAGTTTGAAATGTTCTCTTTAGTTCAGTTTCCATTGTCGCATAAGACTGATCCAGATAGCTCTGACCATGGCTGTCCTCTGTCTCATGCTATCTGTATTTTGCGCAGCATATCTCTGAACGATGCGATGGTGATTCCACTGTGCAAATAGGCAACATTACCTCTACTATGAAGGATGCTCCAAGCCTGTCCATCTCTGCTTTGGTTACCGGTAATTGTTGCTGCTTCGGAGTCGGCGGCACTCACAACATCCTCACTCTGGGTTCGGGGGTCCGGTCCTTAGCTATTAGCTTCACCTTAGCATGTGTTCTTTGCAGGTGTTTGTTGAGGTTTGACGTGGTGTTTGCAGCAGTGGATAACAGCTTCTGGCCTGGACACAGTTTGCACCTCACCGTCACATTCCTGTCTATTCTTCGGACGAACTCAAAATAATGGGCATACCTCCACCCCTCGAAAGTTATCGCTGACTCAGCCATGTTTATGCAGCACTGCAGGAGATGTGGACGTGCAAGTCGCGCAGATTACGTACATATAAACCTGCGGCGGAAACCCCTCTTGTCTGTCAGTGTGATTATGACTGATACTTTGTAACGCGTTACACCCAACTCTGTTGGTGACACACAAGAGCTTTTAGGAGGAAATTTAGTTTTTATGTCTCAAAAGTTTGAAATACAGTATATTGTACTACAAAGATTATCTAAATGATGCTGTTGGCTCCGAAACAGGGGCCAGGTGAGAGACGTAAAATGTACCCATAAATCTGCTGCTCCTCGAACAGTATTACTTGCTGTGGGGTAATGTTTTTCTGACTTCATTGCGTATTCAGACGTTTTTTCAACACACACTTTATTTTGCGTGGGAATAGCCATATAGGTTGAAACCATTGTTTTTAAGGCATGAAACCAGTCCTGGCAGTCAATAAAGTATTCCTGGGTCTTGGGTTTTTCCTTGTGTTTTCTTCCTCTCTTTTCACTTATAGACATTGTAAATCACCTGTTGATTTTTGGAAAACCAGCCTTTAAAAGCAGTTGTTATCCGCCAGACATTGCAGTGGTGTAATGTTTACTAAAGTAGAGGTCAAAATGGCATGATAAGAGGAAACGTGAGGGTGTAGAATAGAGAATGAGGTTCATCGTCAGGCAGTAGAGGGCCAAGATTTATTATTTTACTTGATCAATTTATAAAAGACCAAAAAAGACATTTAGAATAAGAAAAGCAAGCAGATGTCTACAGAAGGATGGTGGAAACTAAAATCAATAAAACCCAAGACCCAAAGGCAAAAAAGGGGGTTTCGGAAATGGTTAAGGATGATGCATCCATTTCCTCAGGAACATTTATAGACAGCTATTCTCTATCGTGGACTCTATTACAGCCTGTTCTATCTCACACTAGCAGTACGATTTTTCAAAACATGGCCAAGGCTGAATAATGTTACTCATGTGCTGCTAACGTTATGAGGCAGAAAATCATTACGCATAATCAGTAATACATTTCACATTTTGGCTTGTTATTTTATTCATATTGAGTTGGATTTAGTTTAAAAGGCTTTTAAGGTCATATAGACAGTGAAGTGGGCACTTTCCTTATTTATGAAATGAGAGTGCCCCCACCAGATGTGTATGAGTGAGCAGCAGGTTATAATGATTTGGCTGTGTGTTGAACTGAATTTTCCAAATGTTAATAAGGTGATGTTAAATTGTGATGGAGTTCATGACATCAGCAGCAAAGATGGCTGGCTTTGCACATTACAGCACTGCTCTTTCTGCCACAGATACTGCTTTGGTTGAGCCCTGACAATGGAGAAAAAATCCAAATATATCTTAGAAACCATTCTTATTACTATTTCTGAGAATGTGGGGGAAAGTAGAGCATGAAGGAAGGGTGCGCTGTGACTTTGCCTTTTCTGTCACTTTGAGCTGTAGGCTGTTATCTGTCCAAAGAGACATCAGTCTGCTGGATATGTGACATGAAATTACCCACAATCCCCTTCTGCCCTCCCATCAACTTAGCAGTTTCACAGCCCCCCAAAGTTGCAGGATAATTTAGGTAGGGATTTGAAATGAAGCTGTGTGTGCTTGTGTTTGCGTCTACTTGCAAATATGTGTGTATGTCTGTGTGTGCGTGTGTGAGAAGGAATGAGAAAAAGATAAGTCGTATCTCAAGTTCAAAAGATTGACAATGAATGGAATGGAGCTTTCTTTCTGATGATAAAGACAGATAGGTGAAGCCCAAACACAAACTTTTTCCTGTTACAGCTTCATTTGCTTTTCTATAAAAAAGTTTGAGTGCAAGTTATTTTGCAGTGAAGGTAAACTCTTAAACTGTCTCATTAACAGCTATATAAAACTCACCAACATTCTTCCTCTTATATGTCAGCTTTTTTAACAGTAGATGACATCTTGTGGTATAATATTAGCCTGCTTTGCAAGACTAATTTGGCTTTGAAAATTGCCTCAAGGCTTTGCAATCATATTCCAGCTCACAAACCAGACACTGAAGCCTCTAAGGCTCTGCCAAAGGCCCTTACTAATGTATTTTGGTACTTGATCAAACTCATATATTCCTGAGGTAAGTTTTGAACACCTGGCTTAGTCCCCAGACTAAAGACAGGCCTCATCTACTTTCCATCTGCCTGGCTGTGCGGCCCAGATGTGCTGACCAGGAACAGTAATGAAGGCAAGGTAGAGAGAGCAGAAAATGAGGACTAATGCAGAGTGGTATACAAGCTATCCAAAATAAATATATTTTTGAGAACATACTGTATCAAACATGTGTTTCGGGCCAAATGTCATATGCTGTTACAAAATATTTAGTTTTAGTTATAGGCCTACATACTTGGAAACTGGCCCATATTGTTTGTGTCAAAACTATTTTTCTTTTTAAATCTAAGTTCTGCCATTAGTTGATATAGAGATGAGCAAACCAATCTTCTCTGATAGGCCAGCATTCATTATCTGTTGTCACTGGTGATTTATTAGTCTAGCGGTCGGGAGTACTGGCAACCATATGTCTGCCCCTCCCTGCACACACAGGACCTGTCTAATAATGATGTTCGGATTCATCATCCAAAGAACCAATAAACACAACAAATGAACTATAAAAGATTATGTATTTGTCTTTTGTGCTACTCGACATGTTTACATGCTTTAACTTTTAAACTACAGGAAAGGAAAAACCCCAAAAAGCATAATAGTGCGCCTTTAGTGGTATCAACAGCAAGAGAGCTTTTCCTCTTTTAAACTACCAGCTCTGCTCAACAAACATAACAAAAATACTTTGTTTCAGGAAATAAAAACCTCTTAAAAGCAATTTGGGATGTCACTGGTGGGTGTTGTTGCCAGAACTCAAAGAGATTCCATTTGTCCATCAGTCAGGGTGGTATTAGGAGGAACGAGAGAAAACCACTTTAGGTGTAATGCTGTCCATTAGCTGGTCGCTAATCTACATTTGTATTTCATTGTGTTGAGTGACTCATTATCTGGTTAGCGTCCTAATACCATGTGCACGATAAGATGCACATCATCAGCTTTCGGCACATTTAATACCCCTGCTATATGTAAACATTTGCAAAACACAATCCAACGGCACCTTGTTAATGCTTATCTTGATGTTCTGGTCAGTTGAGAGCCTTTCCTTAAATAATTAGAGGATTAATTAGGTAGACACTTTAACAACTCTGCCTCGTGAATACATATTTACAGTGGTGAAAAGATGTCAGAGGCAGTGTGTGTGTGTGTGTGTGTGTGTGTGTGTGTGTGTGTGTGTGTGTGTGTGTGTGTGTGTGTGTGTGTGTGTGTGTGTGTGTGTGTGTGTGTGTGTGTGTGTGTGTGTGTGTGTGTGTGTGTGTGTGTGTGTGTGTGTGTGTGTGTGTGTGTGTGTGTGTGTGTGTGTGTGTGTGTGTGTGTGTGTGTGTGTGTGTGTGTGTCCATCTGTGCTGGGTGGTTCCCTGCTCTGTTGTAAATGTTATCTGTTCTGGCAGGGAGTCCATGTCAAGTGGTGTGAGGGTGAAGAGGGTGACGAAGAGGTTACGCTCTGTCCCTTGTCATCCCGCTCCAGGTCCCCTTCCTCTCCCCAGTAGCCTGCTGGGTCTCTGTGATTATGGACAGCTCAGGCATACTGGTACATAACATGAGATCGGGGCAGCCATGTTGGATTTTTTTCCTTAAATGTAATAGCAACCTCTTGTAGCATTAGTAATGAAACAGGGACGTTCAGGGACATGGTTTTTTGTGAGCTCTTCATTTGAAAGGCCACTGTTTCTTCAAAGGATGGTCCTCAATAGGTTGATTTGTAACAGAAAAGAATAGAGTTGTGCCTGAACTCAAAGGTCTGTACTATAATATACTGCTGTATTCTGCTGTAGGGACTGAGTTGTTGATAAAACAAAAAAAGTTAGGTGCCATGTGAGGAAAGTATAATAAGTATAAGAAGAAGCAGCTTTTATTATTGTGGATTTGATTATTGTTGTCAATGCATAGTTCATCTTTAAGCAGGAGTAATTTAAAGAAATAGCTTATAAATAAATACAAGTTAATGTTAAATTCTGACAACAATGTTACACATTATAGCCTCTTTCCTACAGTCACACTAAAAGACGACATGTCTTTCATTGGATCATTTTGCGCTCATTGATCTCATGATTACCATGTTAACTGGGCTGTCAGCTTTGGCATCTGGCATCACTGATTCAGGCGGGGGGGGAAGAAACTAGGCTGGCAGGTCCACTTATCATGCATGGCAGCACAATCTCTATTGTCTTCCTCTGTCGGCTAGCCGGCTTAATTACGTGCTAAACATGTCTTCAAACAAACTCCTTTCCCAAAGTAATGCATACCTGTCCGGTCGTATTAAGTTCAGGCAGATTACATTTTGTATAGACACACACATATCTTTCAGATAGAAAGATCTGATTCTTTCTCCACATATCACCGCTGTTATTTGTGGTAAAATGACATGATGGATTAGTGGGTCAGGACTAAAAAAATAACCTGAGGACATTGGACATGATTTGAAGAACATCAACAACAGAGTGATTCTTTTTGTCAAATTGTCAAAGTCTGATATCATCCCCGAGATCCAGACGAAGTAGGAAACTGTTCTCATTCTGCACGTGAACACCAACAATAGTTTAATGATTATGACACTATTTCAGGCAATCCAAAGCTCACATTTATTATGTTGTAAATCTTCAGTAAATTCTGCATCCTTTTTTTGTCACGCACAAAGAACTTGCATAGTAAATCATTTATTCTAAAACATTTTCATGGGTCCTAATTATAATTAATATACTAATCAAAAGCCTTTCAGTATGATTAGAAAACAAAGAAGCAAAGTAGGTATGATATTGATCAAAAATAAACATAAAACTATAAACGACTCAATAAGTTTGTGCCACACTAACATAATGCTTACTCACAACAATAACTTAACTTTACATTAGATTATAAAGCCGTCAAAATGAAACCGTCGTGGTGGGCGGCAAATATAAGTTTGTATTTATTGAGAGTATACTTTGTTAATTAGTGACTATAGGTTCTAGGTAACAATCAGTGACAGATATTCACTAACCAAAGAAAAGTAATCCAGCCCTTCCTCAAAGGTTTCCTTCAAAATGTCTACCTTAAGGTCTTTGTTTAATTTTCAATGTGAAGGTTAAGATATAGTAGAAAAATGAAACACAGAGCCCCGACCCGAAGCAGTTCCCCAGGTAACAGATGGGATTGATTGATTTTAGACATAACTCTAATAGCCAAGTCCAAGGTCATTGAACCTAGAGCCTACCTGTGAAGGGTTAAAGATGATAAATGACGTTCTATCCATATAGATCTGCAACTTAATACATAGTTCTTATATTACTTACTGTACATATATGAAGACATCACAAAAACAAAACCCTTTACCCTAAGGTTCTTCCTGTGGCAAACCAACTGTCTCGTAATTTACTATGTTTAACAGCTGTGTATCCCCCTCCCTTGTTCATATCAGAATCTGTCCCGCTGACACTGATCAATGGCAGTGCCAACGTGGGAAATGGAGAGAACAACAGAGGTATTGACAGCACAAGTGTATTTCACAGGAAGCCTTTCAGTACAGTCACACTTTGAACCGCTGTGCTGTTGGCCTGTCAAAACTTGACTTACTTCATCCATTTCTCATTTTCCCTTACCCACCACTCTTCCTTTCTGTGTGATTAACAGTAATGTGCCTACATTGGAGTGCTTCTCTATCATAAATGGAGGCAGTCATTACAACCACCAACATCCATCATCTATATTGCATGCAGTTGTGTTTTGAAATTAAAAATGTCTTTGCTGTCCCAGCCACATTAAACACGTGTAACTTAAAGGTAGGGTAGGTAAGTTTGAGAAACCGGCTCGAGATCGCTAGAATTTGAAAATACACAACCGGAGAAAATCTGCCACTTCCTTATAGAGCCCCTCCTCCAACACACACGAACGCGCACATGACCAATGAGGGCACGAGATAAGTTTGTGCACAGATGGAAGGCTGACAGGCAGGTAGGCCATCCAGTTATTTTAGCCGGGCCGGTGCTTTTTACAGTACTACGGCTTCCACAGATGACATTTTTTTATGGATTTTTTGTCAAAGCACTTAAGATATTCATTGCTATCGGGATGTTAAGAGCATTCCATGGAATATAACAAAAAGTGTATCTCGAGCCGGTTTCTCAAACTTACCTACCCTACCTTTAAGACATGCATGTAATGAGAGCAAAGGCAGTCTTGATTTAGAAAAGATTAGTCCAAAATACTCAAACAAGGTTCTCAGATTTTGTTTCCTGGCTACATTAACCGTTTATAAATCTAGCTCAGCAAAGCATCTTATCATTGAAACATGATTTTAAAGTTGATCATTTAAAGATGAACTATAACACCCCTTGTTGTTAAATACCAATGTGCAATATGTGCAATATATATATATATATGCCGTGAATAACTGCAATATGGCTGCTACATCTTCAGAACTTTAATATTTGTTTAGTTTTTTATGCATACTTCTTTGTTAAACATTAAGCTGTCTACGGCTCTTTTCTGCTGTAACAATGTAAATGTCCCCTCTGTGGGACGAATAAAGGTATTCTGATTCTGATTCTGATTCATATTTGGGCAATACCAATAATTACAGTCTGACAAACCATACAGTAGAATCAATAACTCTCAATGACAAAAACAAAAATAATGTGGATATTAATGAGACTGAAACACCTATTATATGCCTATTCTAAGTAGATCACGGTTGTAACATGTCCCAAACGAAGTAAAAGTAAGGATGTAGTAAGAAAGAGTTATAAAATATTGTATTTTGAATAAAGAAAAGCATGAGAAAAGTTTCACTAACTAAGGTATTTGGAAGCCAACAGGGAGCATAGTTTAGGTGTTACAGGAATAAACACTTTCTTTGCAAGAGAAATATCAAACCTGCATAAATCTGCCCATTCATTGTTATGGTCCCCCGAGGGACAAAGGCTTGGTATTATTGAATATCAGTGGGGCACTGCCACTGGCTGCTTGAGGAATGACTCAGACTGCAAGTAATGCATTCACAGAAGAAATGTTTACCCAGTCTTGTAGGTGCTGTGTCTGGAAAAACACATGCCATATGTTGCCATGGCACACGCATAAAACAGACTGCTGCTCAGCCTCCAGTCAGTCAATCAATCTCAGATGTATCGATTATTAAACAATGGTACACTCAGCCTCTCAGATGTATTTATATTTGGTTGTAGATCAACTGTCTGGCATTACTCATACCTATTCATATTCCACAGAGTGTCTCATAGTCAGATATTCTTGGACTACATGAATAAACCTTCCTCCGGGGACTGCTGGTTCAAGCTCCTGAAACATACATGGTAGAATGAGCCTGTAGATTTAGAGTTATTTGGTCAAACCGCATCTCTTCACTTTGGCTTTTACTTTCACTACTTGCCAGGGTGAGCTGGAGTTCTGCCCTGGAGCAAAGAGAGAGACATTTCTTCATCATGGGATTATTCTTAACCACACAATGCAAATGGTATAGCTGGACTTGGAATCTATTAGGTAAATTAAACATGGGTGCCTGGACTGACTGTCTGTGCATGTGAAAAAGCTTTTCCTCTCAATGATGAATGAATGCAGGCTGGTCTAGCTAGCAGAACTGTATCAAAGGCAAATGGTTTTAAGATTTACTGTAAAGTGCAGACTTCATGATTAAAATCACCATCATGGGTCTCAGAGGACCAAACGCATATTGGACAAAACACAATTCACGTTCGAAAGATGAAATCGACTGGCTGACTATGATTAGATGAGATGATCTAATACAGAAAGTAAAAAGATGTCTGTGAGTGTGCCTTGCTGAAAAAATGCTCAGCTCATCCTTTTTTACAGATAATCTAAATAAAGCAGAGTGACGTTTAATAAGCCTGTGCGAGACATGGACGCCGTGTCTGACTTCTTAATGGAAAAAGCTTTGAAACTGTTTGATGAAATTAGGAAACGGTTAGATATATATAGCCAAAGAATATATATTTTATTTTTGTAGAAAGACATAATACTTTGTGCACCCTGTTCTTTCTATTCCTAGTGTCTGCATCCTGCAACAAGTAACCATGTCATATATCATTGTCCCTCAGACAAGGGGTTCTGCAAAACACACAATGATATGTTCTTTGAGCCTTTTCTGCCTTTATTAGATACTGTAGATATGACAGTGGGGAAGGAAGGCTTGCATGCTGCAGTAAGGGATTTGATGATGTGGAGCACAATCTGATCAGCAACACTGTGACACGATACATCCCTTACGTACTAATCTCAAGTTCATAGTAGAGTTCAATTTAGGAGTCAATAATGTTGAGGTGTTTTGCGTAATTCATAGTTCATATGTCTCATGTCACTCATTCCATATTCCGTTTTTGTTCATATTTTTGAGAACATTTCGACAATGATTTGCTTCAGCTGGCTCTCATGCATGGATAATTAGTTTTACCTAATCACACTGAAAGCCTCAAAAAGGGCTGTCTGCTGAAGGGACTCATTGAAAGAAAAGGAGAATATGAATTGTGCTCGATGAGAAAGCTCCTTTCTCCTTTCCAATCCACCAAATGTCTTAAATCAGGTAACAAAAACACTGTATTAAAAAAAGCAATATATCCTCAATAGGAGTCTAGGCAGACATTCAGAATTGACAACAAACAGTACTCCAATAATGTCTTATTATGTATGCATTAAAATGGTCTGGCCTAGATGTTGTTTTCATTATTGATGGAGATGGGTCGGAATAGCATCTGTCGGATTAATAAATAAAGATGAAATGCCATCAAGCTCGCTGAGAGAGATGGGCGGAGCTGAATGCTTCAATGTTTGGGAGCGGGAGAGGCATTGTTGTTTATTTGAGTTTTGGAATGGATTTGTTGCTTTGGCATGAAGTGCCAAACGTTAAGACCTCTTTTCAAAGTAAGATATTATTGATAATTTCCCCCTCCGAATTAAAGAGGGTATTTTCTCATTTGATACACAATAACAATGTGGACTAATCCTTTACTGAGAATCACAGCTCATTGGATGAGAGCAAACAGTGCTACTGTTATATATTGATTGATATATTGTTTTGATTTAATTTATTCTCATACATTGCTGTCCAACCCATCAGCTAAAAAGTGCCTTCTCAAAATGCCAACTCTATGTATTGTTCACTACAAAAAGAAAAGGTCTTTCCAACACCATGCAGACATTTAAATACTGATAGTGTCCTGAAACTAACGATGTTTTAACTGTGTGTGCTAAATGGCAGAGGGTTATTAAGTTAAAAGCCAACACATTACAGTAGGATTATTGCTTCCATGCCGACAGCCAGCAGAACTCTCTCCAGATACTTAGGGATCAACTTGGTTTCCATATCTAAAGTGGGTCATTTACTTGAATTACATCAAAGTGAAAGTAAGTAAATGTTCTTGCTGACTATACAGTGTTTCTTTCACATTGTAAAGAATCATTTCCAAGAGTCTAGTCCAGTGGAGCTTTCAATACCTGTAGATGTGGCTTCAATGTCAAGACTTTGGTACAATCGAGTTCAATTCTCATGTCTCTTGGTGAGAGATGGATGATCGTAGTTGTCCAAACTTCTGGATGAAGTCGGTTTGAGCCTGGACTAAAGCCTCCTCGTCTATGTACACTGCCGGCCTTCTGGCTGTAACGAAGTACTGCACCTTCCTCAGACTCCAGCCGAGGACGTACAGGAGCAAGCCGCACACAGCTGCAGTCGACCTGCCCACTCCAGCATTACAGTGAACATAGACAGTGTGACCATTTTCCAAGAGCCCATGGAGCAGATACACTGCCTGGGGAAGCATCCTAATGCGACCTGCAAAAGGAGACACAATAGATTTAAAGCAGAGGGCTTGTACATGTGAAGTATGAATATATGTAAATATTTATTTGCTTGCATTTACTGTGAAAGCACAAGTAGCATTATTTTGCGACTCACACAACACATGAGATACAGCCCAACCATTCAGGTTAAAGGAAACCTTACATTAGAAGGTAATGAGCATGGTTAGATATAATTCCACCATTCACAGATTGATGTATTTATTGCATTCATCTCATTCTAGAAAAGTGTTACTAAAATAATTATTTTAGGGATTTTCCACTTTAAAATATTTGAATGGAACCATCACTAAAACAAAGTATGCATATTGAGTACGCTTAGAGCTCTTCAGCCGGAATACGGCCAAAGAGTCTTTCAGAAAGACAAGGAGTCCTCACTCAGACCTGACTAAATACTATTACTACACCTGTATTTATTCTTGTATGTGCACAGATGTGTCCTTACCCTCAGTGCTCATGTCAGGAGTGGGTATCCACACGTACAGCAGTCCACAGTCTTTGTACAGGCGCATCATCTTCTCCGGGGTCATGGCTTCCCCTGGGTCGTGCCTGCAGCCATTAGAGTTGTTTACCACATCCAACTCTGTCTGGAAGTTCATCACTGCAGTAATCCCCAATTCCTGCTTCATCTTTATGGTCACATGTTCCACCTGTCGAGGGCAGCTTCCCAGCCAAATACGTGGCAGCACCCTGGGGATAATGAATATGCATAATCCATTTTATGAATGCAAGTAGTCATTATTAAATGCTATATATGCTGAACCTGTGAGGTTAACGCAATGTCTGAAGAGTAGTGTTTGAATGAAGTCACAGATGAAGAAAAAGGGAATTATGACTTTAAATGACACTGTAGATGTAATAATTGGATAAAATGGTTTAAAGGGTTTGAATAAAGCTTTATACCCTGAAAGCAAATATGGTGTGAGGGTGAAGAGGGTGACAAAGAGGTTACGCTCTGTCCCTGTTGGCCATTGTGTGGGGTATGAGCAGAGAATTTCAAGGTACTCCTGAGCCAATTAAAGTAATTTGAACTGTCCTACAGGCAGATCAAGGAAAGCTGACCCTTACAAGTCACTAACAAGCACATGGTTTCATTCTGATTCTGTATTTTTCCTCCCTTTCTCCTTCATGGCACTGATGTTTTGTTTACATCTTGTACTTATAATTCTCCTCGATACCACTTCGGTCTAAGGCACACTCATTTAGGGCTCATTAATGTGCATGAAGTCAACAACCAGAGCAGGTGACTCATAAATGCGTACGTTCATCTGTAATGTCCCAAAGTGGCCCTGCAAAGTTTCTGGTTTCGACTTGCTGTGTAATCAGATATCCTCTTTTCTTTACATAAAATGCTTCTGCTAAATGGCTTTGTTGCAAATCAAACAATTGTCTTGTTTTTTATTAAATCATTATACACCTGTTCTTACTCGTACAGAAAGTATCAATACCAATTGGACCATATCAAAACTGAAAAGCTAAACTGAAGTTGAGTAAAACTGATTTTTCTGTTGTGTATTCTGTGTGACTAGCAGTGTATCTATTACGTAAAATGAGTAAATACAATTATTGGTAGATTCTAGCTGATGCTTTATTGCTTTACAGCATTTAGCCGAACGATGGAGGATTACATTTCTTGGAAAATATGTCTGTTTTATTGCTCAGTTGTTCATACAACATTATTACAAACTCATTACGATCTGGCTTTATAACCTCCAGGCCTCCTCTCCTCTGAATCAAAGCATTGGAGACGAGGCACCTGTTAGACAGCAAGTTAAAGTCTCTTTGAATCATATAATGAGTTATTGCAGAGGTGAGTGTGTAAATGGTACTGGGGAGCAAACGGATGCAAGGTCTGAGAGACTAATTTGAAAAAGCTATTAATAGCAAAGATACAAGGGCAGAGTGCTTCCTACTGAACACGGGTCCTTGACATAAGCCTTGTAAGGTCTTCGGACACAAATGAATACCTGATGGCACCGGCCAAGCCTGCTCATTGTTATGCAAGTGATGTGCTCACTGCCACAGGGTTCCTGGGCTCATTTCTGCTGGGCCTGATACATCATGGCACTAACTATGTTTATATTATTATGGTTAATTATATTAAAATGATCATGTGATCTTTAGAGGTTGCCTACATTATTTGAGAAAGTATTAATTTTAGTATATTTTGACTAGGGTTAAGAGTTGCTAATTTTAATGCAACTATTGAGCCTGGAAGCTGTTAAATAATTGAGTTAGCTAGATAACAGCTAATAGTATCTTCTTCAAAGTTTGTGTCAAACTGTTTCAATACTTAGTGTATGACCAAATCTTCTCTTTCACTGGGAGGTCAGAGGTAAATCACTTATGGGGCAACTGTGACTGTGAGCGAGTGTGGTTGTCTAACAATCAGAAGGTTGGGGGTTCAATCCCAGTCAACATATTGATGTATCCATGGGCAAGATCCTTGCTGACTTGTACAGTATATGTAAAGTGCCATGTGGGGTTGTAAATAGGAATAGCACTATAAAAAAGCAGTCAATTTAGAACAACAGCAACCATCTTGTGAAAGTACACCTAGCTGGTTGCAGGACTGACTTCAGTGTGTAACCCATGCTGCTAACCTCCAACAGTCTAAAGTCATGCTGTCTCACTACTGAACCTAAATTCTTTAACATTTCAACTCAATCCCACAATGTTTTTTTTCTTTTATGTGTTAGTTTGTTGTAACTACTATTCATTTAGTTAATACTTTTGGTATCAACTGTGAAAAATTGTAATACAAAATCTAAAATCATTCAATGAAAAAATATTTCCGCTGCAACTGTGACATGTTTTACTTATAGACATTCCCAGTATTTGCTTTGGCTTTGTTTCTACTGTACTGTTTTACCTGGAGAAATGAATGGCATTCTGACCAGCCACACTGAAGTAAAAGTTGGTGGTGTGTTTCATCTCATCTGTGTGTCCTGTTTCCTCTATCCAGTGACCAATCGGATGGCAGTAAACTCCATCCACTATGTTCTTCTCATCAAATGAACAACACCTGTCATGGCTCGGATTGCTACCTGGTGACAAGCAAGACACATTTTCTGCAGGTTGGTGTTAGATTTTTACAGTAGTATAGTAACACTATATTCTTCTGACAGGTACAGTCAGCAACTACTACATTTGTAGATTTTAATTATATAGAATTAATGCGATAACTTAAAGGTCCCATGTCATGCTTTTCCGGTTATTACCCGTCCCCTTGTGTGTTATGTAGCTTTTTCTGCATGTAAACCGTCTGCAAAGTCACAAACCTTCAAAGTACACCCTGTAGCGAGTAAAACTCTAACACAGAAAAGACCTGTCTATGCTGCCCCAGAACGCCTCGTTGGACATTTGTCTTTTTCCATTTATCTCTTCCGGGAACCAAGTGACGTAACGACGACCCGATGGACCAATTGGTCCAAATGACCAATCCGTGGAGCTCCTCACACAGACACACACTCTCTCAGCGGCGAAACTGTGACACGCTGGGGGGGGGGGTGCTAGTGGAGCCTCGCAGATGGGGGTGCTGCAGCCCCCTCAGCAACTCCCCTTCCCATGTCCATGGTGCTCAGGCTGAGTTCAGGCTGAGTTTCGAGATGTCTCGCAGACCCCACGCAGCAACCAGGAAACGACACCAGTAATAGAGCTCACACTGTCCGCTCCTCACAGCAGCGAGCCGTGCAACGTCCCGCCAACACGGCACCCAGTCCCCACGCAGCATTCTCATCTGTTTGTCATTACTGGTGTCATTTTCTGGTTGCTAACGCCATTGTAACACATAATCACTGATGTTCCGCTGTAACGGTGGTGGACTCATCAGAACAGAGTGGGCGAGCTGACCAATCAGAGCACAGTGGGCTCATAGGGAGGGGGGGGGGGGGGCGCAGGAGCTCCAACAAGCCGTTTAGGACAGAGAGTGAATACACATACTATACAGAGATGCTGTATGAGAAACCAATGTCATTTTGGAACATTGAACAATATAAATCTATTCTAGTAGACCTCAACAATGGAATTATTATCAGTATAAATGGCCATGACATGGGACCTTTAATAAAATGGAAAGCATTTTTACAAGCAACTTTCTCAACAGTGTACAACTTAAATGATCTGTTACAACATTCAAAAATATTGCTTACATGTTAATGCTTTAAAAATAACAATCCAGTTATCAGTCTTTTTACTTTTGAGTGTGCCCTATGTAATGTTATAAATAAAGTATAGGTAGCCTATATGAGATATACATTGGAAAGCAGGAATTGTAAAGTAACAATTGTATACAACTGCTCTAAAATCCACGAACCACTGAGCGTTAATTAAATAAAAAGGCTTTGCTATACCGCCATCATGTGGCAGCAAGAATACATTACACACTATAAACAAAACATGGCGGAGATGTTTACCTTCGATGGGACTGACATTAAATATGTTTTAATATGTATTACTTGTCAACAATCTAATTTGGCACGCTACTGAATTGGATGCACTATCCGAATGTTGATGTATACCTTCCCAGATATAAGTGCCTCTCACTCTTTTGACGAACTTGAACCACAATGTGTCTTCGTACGGCTCTGCCAGCTGCACGTCGCCGGTCCACAGACACGGTTCAAGGGTGGACAGGAGCTTCTGAGAGGCTGACATCGGAACCGCTGCGCTCAAGTCCCAATGGCCCATTTCCTCACGCGAACCCAAAACAAAGACCTTTACATCCGAAGACTCCGGAGTGAGAATGACTCCGAACCTAAACAACATTGTGGCAGCTTTAATTCAGTGACACGTCCGCAAAACCGTAAAATGTGTCGAGTGGGTTATTAAGGCTCTTGTATTAAGTCCGCGCGGAAACATTTATTGTATGGTGTAGTCTAAAAATACACGGACTGTGTTTTGAAAAGGGTGGTTTGCATCAAAGATGAGTTAGAAAGAATGAAGTCCCACTCTGTCAGAATAACTGCGCACCATACATCAGTCAAATAAAAGTGAACTCGACAAAATAGAACTCACAGTAGATCTACAAATGTGGTGGATAGAAAGAGTGATATGGAATTTCATTGCATTTCACTGACAGATGTTTCTGTTATTTGATTATATGAATATAATTGACTAGATCGATAGATGCAATTTCGAAGAAAATTAATAAAATATACATTTTCTGATTACAAAAATGTATTAAAACGCTGAGGTTTAATGTACTTATTCTTTGTCCTCATTCTCATCATTTGCTATATGAAAGGGAAAAAAGTACATAAAAGACAAGCATAAGTTAAATCGTTTTTTATTAATTGCTAATGGAGAAAAAGAAAGAGGAACCTTGTTATGTTTGAAATCATCTTGACTAGTGGACCCACAGTAGGTGAAATGCAGCTACCCACAGTAGCTGCATTTCATATCCATTAAGAAAGTCTGATACAACAAAATACACTTAATGTAGAGAAATAAATAAAATAAACATTCACCCAATTTTTTTTATCGTTTTGCCTGTAATCGATAAATAGGGGCCAGAGCAATGTTTAAGCCATTACCTCCTGTGTTAGTCAGTTTAGTTTCTGCTCAGCATCACACAACCAAGATATACTGTACTCTAGTCCTCCCTTACCAGTATGCAACAACTTACTAATTATCCATTACATCTCATCTATCTGCCCCAGCTATTATACAGTATGTACTACATTAAAAGTATAACTGAACTCCCAGCATGCAAAATAGGTGATGAGAAATACATGGATACAATCGCAGATCTGCTTAAATAGAAACACTGTTCTCTATCTCTGCAGGGTCCAGGTATGTGTAGGGTAGTTCAAGATGTGAGTTTCTTGATGTTATTGCTTCACTGAGGTACGACAATTCTGCTTGGAATTCCTTTATCATCTGCTTAGGCTCAGGCTCATCAAATCGTTCCTCTGGGTATGTTCCCAAGGGAATCTGCCAGAAGGACAAAATCAGGAAACAAAATTAGACTGACAAAGCAAAGTTAATGGTAAAAAAGAGAAAAACATAAAAAAAAAAATCAGGATAGGACATCCTTCTGTAAGTATTTATGACGCCAAACTTACATAGCCTGTGTATCTGTCTGAAAGCAACCAAGTCAGTGCTGCAAACTGGACTGTATCGCCAACATTCGGGAGGGTCTCCAGGACCGTCTTCATGCTTGACTGCCCCTTAGTGGTTGGAGGAGGTTTGCGCAGAAGGAGCGTGCCGTTGGGGGCCCAGGAGTTGTAGTCATACTAAATTATGAAAAAAAACATTATAGAAAAAAAGGCAACCTTTACTCCATTGTAATGCTAAGCTAATGTCCTGCAAACGGAATGGTTATTGTAAAGGAAACGAAAGCAGTTGGCTGCTATACTTGATCAATACATATTCTAACGCCCCAACTATTTACCTGCCCACTGTTTACGGCAGCATGTTGAACCGTCGTTGTGAAGATCACCATGGTTGTGAACTTGACCACTTCCTCGACAGTATGAAAGGCTGCTGGAAACCCTGTTGGCAGCACAATATGTTCATAAGTCAATCACTATGTGCATTCAAATATACTATTATAATATGTTTTATATTTACAAATGACTTCAGAATATGGGACAAATACCTGCGGCTTTGTTTCCTAAGAAGCCATGTGTGAAGACCTCACTGATCCAGTCCTGCAGCTCAGTGTCTCTATGCACCTCACAGTCTGAGGGATAATAGTGCTCCACTACTGCCTTCACAAAGCTGGTAAACACAAAACAGTTGTATTTTTTATAATACGAGCGTCTGAGAAAGTCTCTAATGGTGTTTGTACAATGAATCACTGTGGACAGTCACAATATTTATGAATAGGTAAAACCTTTGGATGATGTTCCACAGCTTCAGGCCATCATCTCTGTAGTAAAAGTTGGGGATAGACTCCAGTCCTCGTGCAGCGATGTTCTCCGGCAGACAGAGAGAGCTGTAGGTCATTTCAGAGAGATCCCTTCTCATGAGCTCCATTAGTCCATCAAATCCAAGTGAACTCTAACAAATCAAAAATACACGTATACCATCAGACAAGTTTCTTGACATCAAATTAGAAACCATCCAAAAAACTGAATTTAAGTTGCAAGGTGTGATAACATTTGTATTTATATTCACAAATATGTATTTGAAAAAGCCTTACACTACTTAAAGCCCCATCAGGTCCCAATAGACTTAGGCGGGCTCTAGTGTTTATGTGAAGAGTGTGCCGGAAGTGTGGAAACAGCAGCTGAACAGAGGAAAAAAATATGAAAGTCAAAGTAAAATGCTTGATTCAGAAGACAACGGGCAGAACATCAGTGTAAATGAAGGAAGCTACTGTATAAGCAAACACAACTGAAATCAGGCTTTCTTTAAGTGCTTCTTTCAAAATATATAACCATGATAATTATAAAGTGCTTGGACTCCAACAAGTTAAGTATCACTTTTTGTTATAAAATATACAAAATAATGGCTCATAAAACCAGTTTCCAAAGAAGATCTATGAAAAGTAAGTAACAAAAAAAAAGTGAATGACAAATAACAAAATTATCTACATGTACAATCAAAGATACAAAAACAGTGAGACAAATACACACATTTAATACACACATGAAAGTTGTGTTTCATGCGTCAAAAGATGTGTTTTAGATGTGTGCAACATCTTCACGGATACCTCTCACCCCCAGCCACAACCTGTTTGCACTTCTGGCCTCTGGCAAGCGTTTAAAAAAAGTTTTTTTTGGAATTCACATGTTGTGTTACGTTAATCTCAGCATAGTCACATACTTTGCATTCAACCTCGCAAAGTAATGGGGTTTAATCAAGGAAACTTGTTTGCACGCATGCCTCTTTTTATTTTGAACATTTCCTGTCGCAGCTTTACTATCAACCTTCTCTAGTATAGACATAATATACCTGAAAATCAATCAATACAAATTCTAAGCATTATTTCAGATCAAGGGAATACAAAAAACCTGCACTACCTCTGTTGTGTGGAGTACTTATACCTTGTAAATTGGGTGAATCACAGGGAAGCTGCGGAGAGCTGCAAGAGCGAAGACCTCTGCCAGAAAGTGAGTCCTCATGAGGTGATGGACTGATTCGTGATCCATGCAATCTGCATTTTTAATGAACATCTTGGCTAGCAGCCAGTCAGTTTCTGGGTCACTGGGCAGGAAGATGGGGTTCTTCTCAGATGGTTGTTGATTCAACTGGAAATTGATAAAAAAATAGATGATTAACTCTCCCTTTAAACCTTAAAGAATGTTTTCCATAGACTGACCATTGTAAAGACCCATAACATTACATGCTGGCTTTTAAATGGATTTGTCAGTACCTGTATTGCAATTGGCATCAGTTTGTTTTCTGGGTTCAAGTTGAACAAACAGAGACCAGCAGTCACTTGTAGAGGTTCACCATTATAGGCTGCAGGGGGAATTCCATCCATCTTCTTCTGGTCATAAAGGAACATATTGCCTTTCTGGAAAGACATAAGAAAGAAATGTTTAAGACATCGAGAGGTATCACAGAATTGTAATAAGTCAAGGAAGTATGACAGAGGGATAGTAAATGGACAAATCATGATTCCGAAACAAAGATTATCATCCATTTAAAGTTAATCTTCATTCATACCTCCATTTCCTTGTGCAGAGAGCTTCCCTCTTCCAGGAACGGCTTCACCATTTCCTCTGTGACCGGGAAGTTTGTGGGAAGCTCTGAGCAGCGCTTTACAACACCGGGGTTGACTCCATTCAGGAACTGATATCCATAGAAGTCATCTTCCATCCAGTGGTCTGCAACATACTCTGGAAGAATAGAAATTGATATATAAAAAAAATATACCAACATTATATATTGGGTTTAATACAAATAACAATTGGTTCATTTAATAAATAATATAATATCATTTTTCTAAAATGTTTTGGGGTTTTTCAGGTTCAACATAATCATCATTGTCATTGACTGTAAAGCAAAAATGTTGGTCATTTATTTAAATAATTTTTACTTTTACTGAAATACTTAACTTTGTAGAAAACAAATAATTGTACAGAACAGGAAAAACATCTACTGAATCAGTTGTTATGAAACCATGACAGATGGGGTGAGTTACACTGACAGCTGGTAAATGGGATAAAAAGAACATACCTGACATTGTTGTCTTTTTACACCAGAATATTTTTTTTATGTCTTCAATGCTTTCCCATTGTGCAGTAGATCCTAGCAGCCCCTTAACCTTGAGTTCAATACCACTAAAGTAAAACAAGGAACAATTAGAACACAGGAATAAGCAACATACAGAAATGAATTGTACCCTTTCCCTCAATATTTAAAAGTCTAGAGAATAGAGCTGTATTGTAATTAATATATACACATATATTTAAATATATTGACCCACGTCATAGCTTTTGAGTAACTGATGTCAGCTGTTCTGGAATCGGAGAAGCGGATTTCAGCTGGGAGCTCAGACACATCATTGAAACTGTTGATGTGGGGTAGTCCTTCAGCCATAATCTTCCATCTAATAAAACAAACAAAGTTACCCAAAAGCACAAAGACATTTCTACAGATAAACTTTGGCGACAAACGGCAGCTCTACTGCACACATGGAAACTTACTCGAACAAGCTCTTTTTGAGCATCAGCTCATTCTTCCGGTGGTCAATCAACAGGGGGTGATCCTCCTCAAAAGCTTTCATTGCTGAGACATGAAAAGAACATTATAGCAGTCAAATTTAAATGTACAAAAACGGTTAATATGTATGAATCAGTTATTTGGGGACATTGATGCAGACCTCTCCCTCCTCTCAGCTCCACAATTTCTCCCCTGCCGATCCATCTGTAGCAGGGGTAAAGAATGGCATCTCCTTCTGGAGTCGTCACCACCATTTTGGAGAAGTACCACTCATCTTCTGGGAGACATAAATACTGGTCCTTCTCAACCTTAACCAGCAGAAGTTTGCCCAGAGAAAGACTGGTTTTCACAGTGTAGCTCCCTGTCTTGGAATAAGAATTATAGTTGTTATTATATTAATATATACTATTATAATTTAAAAAAAGCAATATCTGCTAAAAATTCTCAGTCACAGACTATTTGTGCATATTGAAACCAAGCTACAGCCTCCTACAACAGTGTAGTTTGCGAAGTCAAAGCTTCCTTATGGTGAACTCTAACAGAATATACAGTTAATGTATAAACTGCCATTTACAATATAATACAGTTTAACACATATATTATGTATTGCACATTGAAACTGAGATATTTGGGACAACGTAATGAAGGGAAGCATTTTAAAAGTGTAAGCCTCAGCCAAAACCAGATTATCCTTTAAAAGTGTGACTTGAAGTGAAATGTATAATTTAACGGTAACATAAATGTGAAAGACCATTAGATTGTGTTTATATCATTTCTGCATATTGAGAGTAAGAGTTATAGCAGTTAACGTCACAGATCACACGTTGAAGTGCTTACTTGATGATGCAATCTGTTATTACAGATAAGGGCAGATGTTTAACTGGGTTGTACTTACTGCCCCTCTTTGAAAGTCGACGCCATAGTTGTCCATCAAAGTTCGCTCACTCTGCTCCTCAGTTCCAAATAAGGTGACATACATGTAGTCCGATGCTCCTGCATATTGCATGTCACCCGTTGTCATCTCTAGCTTGTACTCAGCCATGGTCACCTGTGGATACTGTTTGGAAAAATAAACACATTAGAGTCTCTTAATTTACAGAATGAAGGCTCCAATACGCAGCAAAACAAAACAATGCTGACACTGCCTGTGCATTGTGAACCTTCTTTCATGAAAACATTTTAACTTGGATACAATGCATCTACCCAAAACATATTTTTTACCTTCTAGGTTTTCCCTCGCTGTAGTCTGTCTTCTTGCTTACTGCCTCAGCACTGACTAACCTTTTTGAGACGAACGCTCTTAATGTGTATTAACCTTTATATATACAGTCTATGGTATTAACTTAAAAGTGGGTGTTTCTTCCCAAACAAAGCTTCTATCCAAACATTTTGTTTTTCTGGTTTTCAAAGCGTATACAGGTTTAGAGGGGGAGGGGTGTATCAGTTGTTCTAAACCACTCATTCTGGCAAGAATAACCTACATTCTTGTAGTTTAAAGTATGTTTTTGATCAATCACTTAATACATAATAAACACACAAAGTGATAGACTGTCAGGATGGTTGATGTTGAGTCACCAAAGGAGGACCCATATGCAATCAGTCAAGGCAGACAGGAAGGTTTGAGTGATTTATTGACAGAAATAAAAATACACTGGCTACTTGGCATAGGCAACAAGTCTGGGCAAACAGGAACCAAGACACGGACACAGCCCACATATGTGATTACAATGTGCCAATACACACAAGATAACATTATGTTGAAACGGCATACACAACTGCCTGTTTACACTGTTCTTTAGCCCAAAGTTAAATGCTATATAATAATACACCAAGTGTTCAGCTACTGCTTTATTTCCTAGTGTATGCTGTATTTGGATTGTCTAAATATTAAGAAAAGTGAAGAGTCATACTATATTTAAAGGCGCAAAACATATTGATGGCCTTTGATGTTTTGTACATACTTTAATTGAGCTGTGGGATCATCAAAAGAGAGATAACAATCACTAAACTAGAAGAACTACTAAGATGCAAGCTCCTCCAGCCTGATTTTCTACCTTTTTGTTGTATTTCTGGTTTTCAATGGTTTGAGGGCAAGGAGCACTACATGCACAAAACCAGTCATTATGGCACCAACACATTGGGACTTTAGAAGAAGTGTTGGACAAGCAGTTGTAGAGATCAAAACACTGACGTCAAACTATAGGATGCACGGCATAGTCACATTTGAAGAACTTAAACATTTATATGATAGCCAGTACAAATTGAGGGTGACCTCATCACCCAAAAGAACATTCAAATCCCCAAAAAAATAGATTCTACTAAAAATGTAATATTTACCTGTCCACGGTTCCCTGCAGAATGTGAAGCTGATGACGTGAAGACCACTGTAGTGACGACCTGGATAAGTTCCTCCACAGTCTGAAGGCTTGAAGGAAATCCTGTCAAGAATGTTTGGTTAAAAGCCTACTGCACATTTCTCACAGAGCATCTCATCCTACTTTTGTATACTCCAAAACGTTCAAATATGACCGCATCCAACATGCACAATCATTATGAGTGTTCTTGTTGAACTGATAAAGCCCCATAGAGAGGTAACCCACCTTTTCAGTTGAACCACCACACAGGTGTAGCAGGACTGTGATTGAGCTATTTGAAAGGAAATCACAGGTGTTGAGCATTCCCTAATCAAGAGTGTTGAGACCTCAGAGTTGTTTTCTATAAGGTCAGTCCATCAAAGAGGCCCAGAGTGAGAATCTGTCTTAAACACATTAAAACAGTAAGGAAGTTAAGTTGCTCTTATTATCACTATTTAGAATAAGTGCCATTCATAAATGTATCTTTAGGTAACTTTTAAGGTATCTTAATTCATTCAGAAGTGACCAGCAGAGGCCGCAGCTACACACATGCCATATCTTGGAAATGATTCATAAAAAGGATGGCCACACACCAAAACAACATAGAAAAGTTAACGGGTTAAGCTTTATTAAAATGTAATGTTCACATGTTTGTTTGATTCTTCATAATGTTCATAGTTTTTACCACATTTACATTGGTTTGAGGCTTTTTTCAGAATAATGGAAATATATTTTCAGAGAATCTGTGAGCCACGTAATAAGATTTGGCTGATTAACATGCAATTAACCAAAACTGTCTATGTTTGGGATGATAATATGGTATTGGTGTTTTATAGAAATTATATAAGAAGGAAAGATCTTTATGTAACTAGCTGAGATCAGGTATTTCACCATGCAGTGTTGAAACTGGACGGCATGTCAGTTTGTAAGAAGAAATGTGGATGTGTTCAATGCTATGTCTTCATCATATTAAAGATTTCAGTTTGTTTTCAAATGGAAAATTGGATGTTAACATATAAAGCAAGACAATAACATTTTACATTTTCATTTTGTGAGTGATTTGAAGAATTCAACAAATACTTAGAAGGCTATAAAGACTTTATTAAATGGTAGTAAATCACATGCGTTGTCAGGCTGTCCTCACATTAATATCCATCTGTTTTGACTTATGTCCTGACACACCCTGGGTTGACACCCGCTCTAGGGATCAGAAAGACTGAACATTTATGGTCACATCAACAAAGAAAGGATTAGCAAATCTTGTGTAAAGTGCTGGCAAAGCTTCTGTAACACAGAGATAATGCAACATAACCAACAATCTGCTTTTCCCCAATGGCTACTATTCAAAGGCAAACAGTTATACAGTATATCTTATGGAATAATATCAATCTGTTGTGCATATTTGTCTTCAAAAATATATATATTTTCATCTAACCAGAATAAAGTGGAACTTTCAGCACAAATCCATGCCAACTCTTTTTTTTCTCGTCATAGGGACACCCACAAACACAGACCTTCATTGTGAAAAGTATGGTGTGATTTCTTTAAGGCTTCATCACAAGTGAATTACAGGTAGAGTTATTTGTTTTAATGACAGAAAATCTATTATTTCAACATCCACATATTCCCACAGTGACTCCCGTGCAGAAGCAAGAGGCGAGCCGCGTCGAGTCAGGAGTTAATGTGACGCAGGACGCGGCGCAGCGACTGTCCATCTCGTGCAGTGCACATGGCAGGAAGGGGAACGGGCTCCGTCTTGTGCTCTGCTGTGTTGAAGTGACACTTCTTGAGATGGTTCGACATGCTGGGGAGATCATTGAAACCCCATGATGACACCGGGCTGAAGGCAGTGCTGAATCTCCACACCTGCATAAATAAATAAAAAAGGATTACTGAATGAAGAGGTCAATGCATACTAATCATTTTGTGAAGCTGCATTCCCTTCTTTTGTTACAGCATCCACAATCTTATTCTATCTTACTGCTTACATTGATTTACAAAAATGTAAAATGTTATCCTAAACAAACATTATATATGTTAGGGGCACCCTCCAGAAAAATCTATCTATTTCAAACAGATTTGAAGTAATTATTCTTTAGTCTATGTTGGCTATGTATAATATTGTAGCATTTACTGTAGAGCTCCATCAGCTATTTGAAATGTTTCCTTTTGCAAAAGCACTTTTCTCAGATTTCAGATACAGATTAAAGGAAATATAAAAAATAACTGACATACAGTAACTTTATAATACAGGTTTTCTACTCACTCTATTTTTGATTTGCCATGATACAGTGCCAGGGGTACCAGGGCAACGTCTTCGCTCCCACTGCAGCTCCACTATGCCTCTTATCTGGAGGAGGCTGGCACACACCTCCCTCATAGTCCGTGACACCAGAGACAGCTGGCACAGGCTGAAACTGTCCAGGAACCCAGCTATATGCCACAATATCTCAATGGGAAGCCCACTAAGTTGGTCCGACTGGAAATCAACAGGAAGTTGAGCCCCTGGGCAAGGCTGAACCCCAAAGGACCTGAGGTGCCTGTCATGAACCACTTTGGCCCCCTGGGTGGATGGGTAAAACCTTCGCTGAGAGAATGTGCAGCCATAGTATGCCAGCGGTGCTCCATCCAACCATTGAGACCAGCGTGAATGTCACCATGGACATTTATGAAATGGGAAGAAAACTGGTCCCTGCGCAATGACTGACCACAGACGAAAGGGAACATATGCTGGTAGCGAGGGTTAGGAGGGAGGTAGCGGTTATGTGGGACTGCCTCGACCTCCAGAGCTTCCAAGACAAGGCAGAGGCGGAGAGTGCGGAAAGGGCTGGGGTAGGAAAGCTGGGGGGGCCGCATGGTCACAGGCAGATGCAGAAGCTATGTCCCCGACTCTAGTGTTGGTAACCAAGATGGCTGCAGGGAAAGTGAAAGTCTGTGTGCCAAAGTCAACACGGTAGCCATCAACATAGACTTTGTCAGAGATCCTTCTACACTCTCTGGACTCCTCTAAACAAAAGAACAGCGCTGCTGTGATCAGATCGATTTCTCCCAGACCCATGGGGTCTTCATCCTGCTCCAAATCTGAGGTATCTACTGCCTTGTCCTCCATTTTCGGTCGCAATCTATACAGTGACCTGTCTTTGAAGTAACCTTTCCGTCCATTAGGTAATGAACATTGGCCTTGGCCCCTAAAAAAAATTGTAGTTGTGAAATTTACGATCATGCCCATGGTTTTCTAAAAGAGCTAGCCCCCTGTCTTCAAGCAACACATGACCAGCGCTCGGTGCCACTCCCTGTCTGACATGCACCGGAGATGCCATCTGAGGGGTGACGGGCTCCTCAGAAACCCCAGCGTTCATGTCATCTTGAACCTCAACAGGAAAGGCCTCCATTGCTCCCGACAGTGGTCCATTTGCAGGTTTTAAAATCTTTGGATCTGTTCCTTTGAGAGCCCCATTTCCTATCAAACAGCTAGAACAGACACTTTGCACCTCCATGTCTTTTTATTTAAACCATCAGCGGCTACTGGTGTTTTGATTTCTAGTTCATTCTTAGGGTCTCCATTGTCGCTCAATGTACTCATCGGAGTAGCAGCTCCACTGTTCACACACTCTGTGCTGCTGTCAACAGAGTTGGCATTGCTAACAAAGTCCAAAGCAGCAGCTAAGCTTCTTGCTGTCTCCACTGTGGCCTCGTAGAGTTTACCGAAGTGCTCCTCATTCAAGCCATTAATTCCACTGGCAATTCTCTCCTTTGCCAAAACTGACGGGGGAGGTTGTGGCTGGTGTGAGGATGATGAGTGTGAAGCTGTATCAATAACGGTGGAGGCCTCAGGGGCGGATGTAGGCGAAGATGAGCCCGTTTCCCTGTTTTCCTTACTAACAGGGAGAAACGGCTCTCCTTCTGCAGTGGGTGACATGGCAATCACTTTGAGGGACTCGAGTAGTGTACGCTGGTCCTGAAGAGCAAGTGCCATGTCTAGCTGCTCCACCTCCTCCACTCCACGGCTCAGGCTTTCATAGGAAGTGTAGTTCAGGCAGCTAACGGGCCATCTGTTCCACTCCATAGTGCAGCACACCACTCCAGCTGGACACACATCGAGGTGAGCATACATTTGGTTACGCACCAGGTTGGCGGGGCAGCCATAGTCTCTGTTTAGGCAGGGGACCCTCATCAGTGGGCACCAGCGACGTGCAGTCAGTGGAGGCAGGGGAGGCAGAGCCTCACCTGTCATACTCCAATGTAACGGAAAAACAATTAAAGAAAAACTAAATAATAATAAAATGTCTCCACTGATCTTGTGTAAATGTGATTTCTGTATGATTCCAATCGCATTTTACAGTCAAAATCAGCAAATTTGCCGAGCTCCGCTACGGAAGCGATGAGAAGTGAGGCAGGGACGTGCTCTGCCTCTCGTAAGCTCACAGTAACTTGCTGGAGCGCGGGCACTAATTTAGCGCGGCCACTTATTTTGTCAGCGCGCTCAAGCCATTTACTGTGGGGTGAGGTGAGGCACAGATGAGCTCTGCCTCACTTCAGAATGCGTCACCCCACAGACACTGTCTGGAAAGCGGGCCCTAAGTGCATGCCTGTTACCATCTCACTGTAGGTCACCAATGTAATGTTTGTAGATCCCTTTATTACATTTATCCTCGCCATCCATAGTCTCTAAATAACTTATTTCACGTATATATGATATTTAGGCTCGCTGGTCTCATCGTACAACGGCAATGAAAAGAGCACCAGGGGAGGCAGCCATAACCTCTGCCGCACTGAAGGGGGCGCACGCGAGCCCACAGGTTCTTGTTGCTACTGTTATTCTACCGCAAACAACAAACTAGACTTTTGAAACTACAGGAAGATAAGGACGACTTTTACAAAACAGTAATAGAGATTGTTGTCCAGAAGGATAGCATGGACTTATATTCATCTTCAAGTCAAGGTAAGACCACAACTGTAATGAAGATGGGATCTTACTTAGAAAGAACAATCCAATATTTAGATTTTGGGTATCCTTTTGTTGATCGGTCTGTTTAAAATTAATCATAGCATCAGACTAAAAAAGCTTTTGAAAATAACAGAATATTTTGATTAAGGTCAAAATAGGCTATAATATTTGTAAATCTGACTCTGAAAAAGTCAGTGCCTCACCAGCCATGAACCTCACCGCACGTCACTGGTGGGCACATAAGGTGGTGCTCATCAACTTTGCAGGAGTGAAATACAGCCCCACACACTAAAGGACAGGTCATAATATCACAAGAAATGTCTGGTTGAGTTCTGAAGTTGCATCTCTGATTGAAGCAGGACATACAGTGAACATGATCTTCCTCCATCTTCAGACTCAAGGGGTGGAAGATTCTGAGTGTGAGAAAATCCACTGTCCTGCCAAATAAGCAAAAAGAGCAAAAATATTGTCAGTATATAAGAGATGGGATAAGACAAAAAAACAGAGAGCACGGTTTCAATTTGTTGTGTCAGATCTTCTGTTGCATGATGACTTTGTGATAGTAGTGTTTTAAAACTTTTGTTGCACACATAAGGTTTGGTGTAGTACCAGGGATTTTAGCCCACTTGTAAATGGCTGCTATATTTACTTCAGACCACCAGATGTCAGTCACAGTGCTTGCTGAGATCTGAGCCCAGAGCTTACAATATTAATTTGGAACAAATAGGAAGAAACATAAAAAAGAAATCTTAAGGTTTTGTCCAATCAAAACATTTATATCTGATATCTGATTGTGTACAGAGTGCTTGTGGGATTTCCTATCATTAGTAGAAAAGGGCAAAGCTTGATGAGTTCTTGAAAACATAGTGTGAAAATAATTAATGATAAAGATAAGTATTACAGTGCAATTAATGCTGAATATCTCGAACAGACATAAAGGACGTTTATTGACCATTTATTTCATTACATCTAACATGGTTGCAATTGTATTTTGATAATTGTGCAGAGAGACTACTGAAAAATGTAAACGTCTGCAACTGAGATGCACATCTAAGATGCTACTGCTGAAATAACACAGAAAGTATTCTGTTTCCATAACCACTTTATCAACAATATATTAAGAGAATTTATATTCTGTCACTTTTACGAATCAGTCATCGGTCAGTTTACGAATGCAGCTTGCATGGACATTGCCAAAATACATAATCTAACGTTAAGTAGTCACTGAGCCATAAAAAGCATACATTTTTGTCATAACTAAATCCTGAATTGTTGCGAAATTTAGCATGCAACGATTCTGTTTAGTTGTAAAGGTTCAATCAGGTTAACTTAACTTAACAAGTAGCAAAAACAGAGCGCATATACAGATGGCAACCGAAGTAGCTTCCTACCAGGAAATACCAAGATTAAATTCCTGGACTGTTTTCAATTTCTTTTGGGTTCAAATAATTAAAAGGCAGCTCAAGCTTTGAGTTCCTCTTGGTAATAGCCACACTGAGGGAGGACAGCTCTGCTTGAAAATCTTCGATCATCTGTAAGGCTGCAGGCTCAGCAAAGCGTTGCTCAGGATAAGTACCGAGGGGTTCCTGACGGGGACAAAATCCAAATGTTATGCAAGGGAATGGGAAATCTTTGAAAAGGTAGAGTTACTGGTTTTGTGATTAATGTAACGCAGGATACTCACAAAATCACTGAAATTCCCCCTGAACAGCCATGTAGATGACATTACAAGTATTGCGCTTGATTTTTTGGGCAGATATGCCAAGATGTCCTCCATGCTTGACTGTTCCTTTGTAGTTGGAGGAGCTTTGTTCAGGATAAGTGGACCATTGGGAATCCAACCTAGATGGTCAAACTTTAAAAAAAAAATCTTGAGGGTTAAAATAAAAAAAGGTATAGTTTGACATTAATAAATCTCATTTGTTCTCCTAATTTCTTTATGGTAGAGATGAATGTTGAATTACTTTAATCTCACCCATAATGTTACCAAGTAAGCTGTTACTGCTCACAACTGAGCCAGCCAGCTATCAATGTAAAATGTTGCAATTGTATGTGTACAAAACACAAGAGGTGTAACGGCCCGTCCACACAGCAGCGTTAACAAAATCTTGGAGGTGGGCGTATCTGAAGCTTGGGGATTTTTTGCGAGCAAGGCACCAACAACCAATCACATGAATCTCCCGCCCCCGACATACGAAGCAAAAAAGCCCGAAGTAAACTGGATATAAACTCCCCAAACAGGCGAAAACCTACCACTGTCTCTGCCACCTCCCTCCATGCCTGGCTCCTCCGGTTTATATCCCGGTAGGTAAATAGGGACTGGTCATAAAGCACCGGGTGATTCCCTACCGCTAATTTCTCCTCCATTTTTTGGAATATGAGGAAATGACCTGCGGTATGTCTCTCCCAGCATACACGCGGTTTGATTGGCTAGCGCTTGAACTGTCAGATTTGCATACACAGGATTTGATTGGCTGACGCTTCCACCTCAGCTTCAAAAGTTGAACATTGCTCAACTTTAAATCCTGAAAATCCTGAAAATCTCCGCTCTGCTGCCCACAATGCAGTTCGGCGAAAAGTGAGGCAAAGTGACGTCACCCCATTCAAAGTGAATGGGCAGAAGCGTTCCAAGATTTTTTTAACGCTGCTGTGTGGACGGGCCGTAACACTAAATCATTGAACTTTAGGTTATTGTTAGTGGTTTTGTCCTCTTTGACTCCGCTTAATGTACTGTATAGCATCTTTAGCTCAAGGGGAAATCAATATCTCCTAATCAGAGGGTCAGTATAGTCTAATCCCCAGCCTCTTCAGTAACACGTCCAGAGATGGGGTCGTTACTAAAAAAAAGTAATATATTACATATTACATATTACTTTTTAAAAAAGTAATATATTACACTACTTCGTTACTCTCTACATAAAGTAACTCGTTACTTTACTCGTTACTTTACTCGCAGGGCCGGCCCGCCCCTCCCTGCAGGCAGATCACGCAGACTGCTAAAGTTTCAAATGTTCTCTTTAGTTCAGTTTCCATTGTCGCATAAGACTGATCCAGATAGCTCTGACCATGGCTGTCCTCTGTCTCCTGCTATCTGTATTTTGCGCAGTATATCTCTGAACGATGCGATGGTGATTCCACTGTGCAAATGGGCAACATTACCTCTACTATGAAGGATGCTCCAAGCCTGTCTATCTCTGCTTTGGTTACCGGTCCTCCAAATTCTACTTTGTGCTGCATCGGTCGGCGGCGGCGACTCACAACATCCTCACTCTGGGTTCGGGGGTCCGGTCCTTAGCTATTAGCTTCACCTTAGCATGTGTTCTTTGCAGGTGTTTGTTGAGGTTTGACGTGGTGTTTGCAGCAGTGTATAACAGCTTTCTGGCCTGGACACAGTTTGCACCTCACCGTCACATTCCTGTCTATTCTTCGGACGAACTCAAAATAATGGGCATACCTCCACCCCTCGAAAGTTATCGCTGACTCAGCCATGTTTATGCAGCACTGCAGGAGATGTGGACGTGCAAGTCGCGCAGATTACGTACATATAAACCTGGGGCGGAAACCCCTCTTGTCTGTCAGTGTGATTATGACTGATTTTATAAAAGTAACGAAGTAACGCGTGTCGGGGCAATGTTAGTAACTGTAGTGTGATTACTGAATTATAAAAGTAACGCGTTACACTCAGTGGCGGCCGGTCCATAGGGGCGCTAGGGGCGCCGCCCCACCTCTTCCCATATTGAAAAAAAATAAAATAAATAATAATTAAAATTAAAATAAAAAAAAAAAAATATGTTTAAAAAAATATATATGTTTTTATTTTTATTTTTAATGAACAAGGTAAATATTATATAATTGGTATCAGTAAAATGTATAATCTACAATAAAATCTCGTTTAAAATTGTGTTACGATGTCTAAAGTTACTGATAAGTCACATGTTTCCTGCCTGGACTTGCCCATGCACCTTCTCTCGTCTGGGCGCTAAGAGAGGAGCCTTCAACCAGTGCAGCAGCAGCCACCAGCAGCTGACTGTTGCTATCTGTAACGTGTAAACTATGCCGCGAAAATATAATTTCAGCCAATCAGCGTCGTCAAAGATGACGGTCACCGGGCGCCAATGTCAGCGCCCAGTGCAGTCTGTGAGTAGTTTGGACAGTGACTCGTATCCAGTTGACGCAGTAGTTGATGAGGATGGCTTCGTGTGCAGGTGGAGTCTCCGGACCTCGGTCCCCGGCTAATTCTGTTCAAGAGCTAATCTCCAATCCTTTCGAAAGGAGAAGTTTGGCAGATAAATTGTTGCTTAAAGACCTTGCACCGGACCAACCCGATTTGAATATATCGCAGCAATCTCGTGAAAAAGACAACATTTATACACGAGGCTTAGTAGCTGGTACACAAGAAAGGCTTGGCTAGCTGGATGCAAACAGGTAAATGCTGTCTTTTGTTTCCCATGCTTGGATATCACTTTATATGTAGAGAGGAGGTTTCCCAGGGTTGTTAGAAGTTTATTAATAAGTGGGCATTTATCACAGAAGTGATTGTTCTGTCTCTACGTTTGTTGCATTGTCTGTGATGTATTTTCCAACGGTTATAGCTCCTGTTCTGTCCCAGCAACACTACACGGTTTGCAGCTCCACCACATTTTTGGTTTATCTTCGGTGTCGCTTAAAATCTGCTTCCCATCGGACTAAAACCTCCACGTAATCTGAAGACAGATACTTGAAGTTATTTAAACCTTTTGCAAACTTTATGTTCTTTCTTGCTCTAGCCTTGCCAGTTACATTGTACATAACACATATTATCATTATGCTAAGTGGTTGTTCGTGTTAGACGATGTAGCTTTTTCATTTCTGAGTTATTGCTATATGTAAATAAGCCTGTTTGTAAATAATCCTCAGAGAAACAAAGAAAAAACACAATTTATGACATTTTGTGCTGTGGTTATTTTTTTTAAATTGCATTTATTCACAGTTCAGTTTGAAATGCTGTAGTGACTTGTATTGAACCACTTAAATATTTATAATTAATGCTACTGAAAAGATGCTATTAATTTTATATCTCACATGCAGTTCACTGTAAAGCTACTTGGTGAAGGTGTTGGTTCATAAAACATGAACAGTTTTAAGAAAGAAAAAAACAGACCAGTTCTGAGAACACAAATTCCTGGTAAAGTAGTAGATGTTCAGGTTGATAAATAATATTTTCCACACTGAAGATTATGGAGGTATTGATCAGTCTTCTCATATTTTTAAGCCTCGATTTCTCCTTTCCCCCTCCTCTAACATCACCAGAAGTCATCATTTAAGGGGTCATTTCTCGAAAAAAAATTACAATACTTTGTAACGTGTTACACCCAACTCTGAACACGTCAACGTTTCCTTGGGGAGGATACTTTACCCCAGATTGCTCCCATAGGCATGTCTTTGTATAGAAGTGTAAGTTAGTCACGTTGACATGTACAAACACAAGGGTGCTATCCGTCTTTTCATACAACTTCGAACCGGAAGGCAAAAAAGGCCCTTTCCCAAAAAAACTAAAAAATTCTACTTTTTAATTAACCCAAAACATGATGTTTTGTGTACATACTTTAATGGAGCTGTGGGATCATCAAAAGAGAGATAACAATCACTAAACTAGAACTACTAAGATGCAAGCTCCTCCAGCCTGATTTTCTACCTTTGTTGTATCTCTGGTTTTCAATGGTTTGAGGGCAAGGAGCACTACATGCACAAAACCAGTCATTATGGCACCAACACATTGGGACTTTAGAAGAAGTGTTGGACAAGCAGTTGTAGAGATCAAAACACTGACGTCAAACTGCACCCTCAATTTGTACTGGCTATCATATAAATGTTTAAGTTCTTCAAATGTGACTATGCCGTGCATCCTATAGTTAGACGTCAGTGTTTTGATCTCTACAACTGCTTGTCCAACACTTCTTCTAAAGTCCCAATGTGTTGGTGCCATAATGACTGGTTTTGTGCATGTAGTGCTCCTTGCCCGAAAACCATTGAAAACCAGAAATACAACAAAAAGGTAGAAAATCAGGCTGGAGGAGCTTGCATCTTAGTAGTTCTTCTAGTTTAGTGATTGTTATCTCTCTTTTGATGATCCCACAGCTCAATTAAAGTATGTACACAAAACATCATGTTTTGGGTTAATTAAAAAGTAGAATTTTTTAGTTTTTTCGGGAAAGGGCCTTTTTTGCCTTCCGGTTCGAAGTTGTATGAAAAGACGGATAGCACCCTTGTGTTTGTACATGTCAACGTGACTAACTTACACTTCTATACAAAGACATGCCTATGGGAGCAATCTGGGGTAAAGTATCCTCCCCAAGGAAATGTTGACGTGTTACTGAAGAGGCTGGGGATTAGACTACTGACCCTCTGATTAGGAGATATTGATTTCCCCTTGAGCTAAAGATGCTATACAGTACATTAAGCGGAGTCAAAGAGGACAAAACCACTAACAATAACCTAAAGTTCAATGATTTAGTGTTACGGCCCGTCCACACAGCAGCGTTAAAAAATCTTGGAACGCTTCTGCCCATTCACTTTGAATGGGGTGACGTCACTTTGCCTCACTTTTCGCCGAACTGCATTGTGGGCAGCAGAGCGGAGATTTTCAGGATTTTCAGGATTCAAAGTTGAGCAATGTTCAACTTTTGAAGCTGAGGTGGAAGCGTCAGCCAATCAAATCCTGTGTATGCAAATCTGACAGTTCAAGCGCTAGCCAATCAAACCGCGTGTATGCTGGGAGAGACATACCGCAGGTCATTTCCTCATATTCCAAAAAATGGAGGAGAAATTAGCGGTAGGGAATCACCCGGTGCTTTATGACCAGTCCCTATTTACCTACCGGGATATAAACCGGAGGAGCCAGGCATGGAGGGAGGTGGCAGAGACAGTGGTAGGTTTTCGCCTGTTTGGGGAGTTTATATCCAGTTTACTTCGGGCTTTTTTGCTTCGTATGTCGGGGGCGGGAGATTCATGTGATTGGTTGTTGGTGCCTTGCTCGCAAAAAATCCCCAAGCTTCAGATACGCCCACCTCCAAGATTTTTTTAACGCTGCTGTGTGGACGGGCCGTTACACCTCTTGTGTTTTGTACACATACAATTGCAACATTTTACATTGATAGCTGGCTGGCTCAGTTGTGAGCAGTAACAGCTTACTTGGTAACATTATGGGTGAGATTAAAGTAATTCAACATTCATCTCTACCATAAAGAAATTAGGAGAACAAATGAGATTTATTAATGTCAAACTATACCTTTTTTTATTTTAACCCTCAAGATTTTTTTTTTTAAGTTTGACCATCTAGGTTGGATTCCCAATGGTCCACTTATCCTGAACAAAGCTCCTCCAACTACAAAGGAACAGTCAAGCATGGAGGACATCTTGGCATATCTGCCCAAAAAATCAAGCGCAATACTTGTAATGTCATCTACATGGCTGTTCAGGGGGAATTTCAGTGATTTTGTGAGTATCCTGCGTTACATTAATCACAAAACCAGTAACTCTACCTTTTCAAAGATTTCCCATTCCCTTGCATAACATTTGGATTTTGTCCCCGTCAGGAACCCCTCGGTACTTATCCTGAGCAACGCTTTGCTGAGCCTGCAGCCTTACAGATGATCGAAGATTTTCAAGCAGAGCTGTCCTCCCTCAGTGTGGCTATTACCAAGAGGAACTCAAAGCTTGAGCTGTCTTTTAATTATTTGAACCCAAAAGAAATTGAAAACAGTCCAGGAATTTAATCTTGGTATTTCCTGGTAGGAAGCTACTTCGGTTGCCATCTGTATATGCGCTCTGTTTTTGCTACTTGTTAAGTTAAGTTAACCTGATTGAACCTTTACAACTAAACAGAATCGTTGCATGCTAAATTTCGCAACAATTCAGGATTTAGTTATGACAAAAATGTATGCTTTTTATGGCTCAGTGACTACTTAACGTTAGATTATGTATTTTGGCAATGTCCATGCAAGCTGCATTCGTAAACTGACCGATGACTGATTCGTAAAAGTGACAGAATATAAATTCTCTTAATATATTGTTGATAAAGTGGTTATGGAAACAGAATACTTTCTGTGTTATTTCAGCAGTAGCATCTTAGATGTGCATCTCAGTTGCAGACGTTTACATTTTTCAGTAGTCTCTGCACAATTATCAAAATACAATTGCAACCATGTTAGATGTAATGAAATAAATGGTCAATAAACGTCCTTTATGTCTGTTCGAGATATTCAGCATTAATTGCACTGTAATACTTATCTTTATCATTAATTATTTTCACACTATGTTTTCAAGAACTCATCAAGCTTTGCCCTTTTCTACTAATGATAGGAAATCCCACAAGCACTCTGTACACAATCAGATATCAGATATAAATGTTTTGATTGGACAAAACCTTAAGATTTCTTTTTTATGTTTCTTCCTATTTGTTCCAAATTAATATTGTAAGCTCTGGGCTCAGATCTCAGCAAGCACTGTGACTGACATCTGGTGGTCTGAAGTAAATATAGCAGCCATTTACAAGTGGGCTAAAATCCCTGGTACTACACCAAACCTTATATGTGTGCAACAAAAGTTTTAAAACACTACTATCACAAAGTCATCATGCAACAGAAGATCTGACACAACAAATTGAAACCGTGCTCTCTGTTTTTTTGTCTTATCCCATCTCTTATATACTGACAATATTTGCTCTTTTTGCTTATTTGGCAGGACAGTGGATTTTCTCACACTCAGAGATGGTAACAGGCATGCGCTTAGGGCCCGCTTTCCAGCCAGTTTCTGTGGGGTGACGCATTCTGAAGTGAGGCAGAGCTCATCTGTGCCTCACCTCACCCCACAGTAAATGGCTTGAGCGCGCTGACAAAATAAGTGGCCGCGCTAAATTAGTGCCCGCGCTCCAGCAAGTTACTGTGAGCTTACGAGAGGCAGAGCACGTCCCTGCCTCACTTCTCATTGCTCCCGTAGCGGAGCTCGGCAAATTTGCTGATTTTGACTATAAAATGCGATTGGAATCATACAGAAATCACATTTACACAAGATCAGTGGAGACATTTTATTATTATTATTATTTAGTTTTTCTTTAATTGTTTTCCCGTTACATTGGAGTATGACAGGTGAGGCTCTGCCTCCCCTGCCTCCACTGACTGCACGTCGCTGGTGCCCACTGATGAGGGTCCCCTGCCTAAACAGAGACTATGGCTGCCCCGCCAACCTGGTGCGTAACCAAATGTATGCTCACCTCGATGTGTGTCCAGCTGGAGTGGTGTGCTGCACTATGGAGTGGAACAGATGGCCCGTTAGCTGCCTGGACTACACTTCCTATGAAAGCCTGAGCCGTGGAGTGGAGGAGGTGGAGCAGCTAGACATGGCACTTGCTCTTCAGGACCAGCGTACACTACTCGAGTCCCTCAAAGTGATTGCCTGCAGAAGGAGAGCCGTTTCTCCCTGTTAGTAAGGAAAACAGGGAAACGGGCTCATCTTCGCCTACATCCGCCCCTGAGGCCTCCACCGTTATTGATACAGCTTCACACTCATCATCCTCACACCAGCCACAACCTCCCCCGTCAGTTTTGGCAAAGGAGAGAATTGCCAGTGGAATTAATGGCTTGAATGAGGAGCACTTCGGTAAACTCTACGAGGCCACAGTGGAGACAGCAAGAAGCTTAGCTGCTGCTTTGGACTTTGTTAGCAATGCCAACTCTGTTGACAGCAGCACAGAGTGTGTGAACAGTGGAGCTGCTACTCCGATGAGTACATTGAGCGACAATGGAGACCCTAAGAATGAACTAGAAATCAAAACACCAGTAGCCGCTGATGGTTTAAATAAAAAAGACATGGAGGTGCAAAGTGTCTGTTCTAGCTGTTTGATAGGAAATGGGGCTCTCAAAGGAACAGATCCAAAGATTTTAAAACCTGCAAATGGACCACTGTCGGGAGCAATGGAGGCCTTTCCTGTTGAGGTTCAAGATGACATGAACGCTGGGGTTTCTGAGGAGCCCGTCACCCCTCAGATGGCATCTCCGGTGCATGTCAGACAGGGAGTGGCACCGAGCGCTGGTCATGTGTTGCTTGAAGACAGGGGGCTAGCTCTTTTAGAAAACCATGGGCATGATCGTAAATTTCACAACTACAATTTTTTTAGGGGCCAAGGCCAATGTTCATTACCTAATGGACGGAAAGGTTACTTCAAAGACAGGTCACTGTATAGATTGCGACCGAAAATGGAGGACAAGGCAGTAGATACCTCAGATTTGGAGCAGGATGAAGACCCCATGGGTCTGGGAGAAATCGATCTGATCACAGCAGCGCTGTTCTTTTGTTTAGAGGAGTCCAGAGAGTGTAGAAGGATCTCTGACAAAGTCTATGTTGATGGCTACCGTGTTGACTTTGGCACACAGACTTTCACTTTCCCTGCAGCCATCTTGGTTACCAACACTAGAGTCGGGGACATAGCTTCTGCATCTGCCTGTGACCATGCGGCCCCCCCAGCTTTCCTACCCCAGCCCTTTCCGCACTCTCCGCCTCTGCCTTGTCTTGGAAGCTCTGGAGGTCGAGGCAGTCCCACATAACCGCTACCTCCCTCCTAACCCTCACTACCAGCATATGTTCCCTTTCGTCTGTGGTCAGTCATTGCGCAGGGACCAGTTTTCTTCCCATTTCATAAATGTCCATGGTGACATTCACGCTGGTCTCAATGGTTGGATGGAGCACCGCTGCCCGCTGGCATACTATGGCTGCACATTCTCTCAGCGAAGGTTTTACCCATCCAACCAGGGGACCAAAGTGGTTCATGACAGGCACCTCAGGTCCTTTGGGGTTCAGCCTTGCCCAGGGGCTCAACTTCCTGTTGATCTCCAGTCGGACCAACTTAGTGGGCTTCCCATTGAGATATTGTGGCATATAGCTGGGTTCCTGGACAGTTTCAGCCTGTGCCAGCTGTCTCTGGTGTCACGGACTATGAGGGAGGTGTGTGCCAGCCTCCTCCAGATAAGAGGCATAGTGGAGCTGCAGTGGGAGCGAAGACGTTGCCCTGGTACCCCTGGCACTGTATAATGGCAAATCAAAAATAGAGTGAGTAGAAAACCTGTATTATAAAGTTACTGTATGTCAGTTATTTTTATATTTCCTTTAATCTGTATCTGAAATCTGAGAAAAGTCCTTTTGCAAAAGGAAACATTTCAAATAGCTGATGGAGCTCTACAGTAAATGCTACAATATTATACATAGCCAACATAGACTAAAGAATAATTACTTCAAATCTGTTTGAAATAGATAGATTTTTCTGGAGGGTGCCCCTAACATATATAATGTTTGTTTAGGATAACATTTTACATTTTTGTAAATCAATGTAAGCAGTAAGATAGAATAAGATTTTGGATGCTGTAACAAAAGAAGGGAATGCAGCTTCACAAAATGATTAGTATGCATTGACCTCTTCATTCAGTAATCCTTTTTTATTTATTTATGCAGGTGTGGAGATTCAGCACTGCCTTCAGCCCGGTGTCATCATGGGGTTTCAATGATCTCCCCAGCATGTCGAACCATCTCAAGAAGTGTCACTTCAACACAGCAGAGCACAAGACGGAGCCCGTTCCCCTTCCTGCCATGTGCACTGCACGAGATGGACAGTCGCTGCGCCGCGTCCTGCGTCACATTAACTCCTGACTCGACGCGGCTCGCCTCTTGCTTCTGCACGGGAGTCACTGTGGGAATATGTGGATGTTGCAATAATAGATTTTCTGTCATTAAAACAAATAACTCTACCTGTAATTCACTTGTGATGAAGCCTTAAAGAAATCACACCATACTTTTCACAATGAAGGTCTGTGTTTGTGGGTGTCCCTATGACGAGAAAAAAAAGAGTTAGCATGGATTTGTGCTGAAAGTTCCACTTTATTTTGGTTGGATGAAAATATATATATTTTTGAAGACAAATATGCACAACAGATTGATATGATTCTATAAGATATACTGTATAACTGTTTTCCTTTGAGTAGTAGCCATTGGGGAAAAGCAGATTGTTGGTTATGTTGCATTATCTCTGTGTTACAGAAACTTTGCCAGCACTTTACACAAGATTTGCTAATCCTTTCTTTGTTGATGTGACCATAAATGTTCAGTCTTTCTGATCCCTATAGCGGGTGTCAACCCAGGGTGTGTCAGGACATAAGTCAAAACAGATGGATATTAATGTGAGGACAGCCTGACAACGCATGTGATTTACTACCATTTAATAAAGTCTTTATAGCCTTCTAAGTATTTGTTGAATTCTTCAAATCACTCACAAAATGAAAATGTAAAATGTTATTGTTTTGCTTTATATGTTAACATCCAATTTTCCATTTGAAAACAAACTGAAATCTTTAATATGATGAAGACATAGCATTGAACACATCCACATTTCTTCTTACAAACTGACATGCCGTCCAGTTTCAACACTGCATGGTGAAATACCTGATCTCAGCTAGTTACATAAAGATCTTTCCTTCTTATATAATTTCTATAAAACACCAATACCATATTATCATCCCAAACATAGACAGTTTTGGTTAATTGCATGTTAATCAGCCAAATCTTATTACGTGGCTCACAGATTCTCTGAAAATATATTTCCATTATTCTGAAAAAAGCCTCAAACCAATGTAAATGTGGTCAAAACTATGAACATTATGAAGAATCAAACAAACATGTGAACATTACATTTTAATAAAGCTTAACCCGTTAACTTTTCTATGTTGTTTTGGTGTGTGGCCATCCTTTTTATTAATCATTTCCAAGATATGGCATGTGTGTAGCTGCGGCCTCTGCTGGTCACTTCTGAATGTATTAAGATACCTTAAAAGTTACCTAAAGATACATTTATGAATGGCACTTATTCTAAATAGTGATAATAAGAGCAACTTCACTTCCTTACTGTTTTAATGTGTTTAAGACAGATTCTCACTCTGGGCCTCTTTGATGGACTGACCTTATAGAAAACAACTCTGAGGTCTCAACACTCTTGATTAGGGAATGCTCAACACCTGTGATTTCCTTTCAAATAGCTCAATCACAGTCCTGCTACACCTGTGTGGTGGTTCAACTGAAAAGGTGGGTTACCTCTCTATGGGGCTTTATCAGTTCAACAAGAACACTCATGATTGTGCATGTTGGATGCGGTCATATTTGAACGTTTTGGAGTAGAGAAAAGCTATGTACTGCATGTAATCATTGTTGTTTGTTATCCATTGTGTTTCAGTTGTTGAAGCTAGCCAGGCATTATGGCAGAGTACAGTCTGAAAGTGACCACAGGAAGCATGCTGCATGCAGGCACATTTGATAACTTGTATGTTACCCTGATCGGTACTGAAAGGCAATCGGAGTGCACTCAGTTGACGAGTTTGGGATTGGATGATACAAATGGAAAGGTAATTGGTAAAACTAAATTAATTGTAATACATACAGTATCTTTTTTTCTCTTAACATTATGAAAGAGTTGTTGTTCCAGCATTTGATTTGAATTCAGGACAAAAGTTAAGGGTGGAAACTGTTTGGTAGAAGCTTAATATATGCCCATATTGAATCCTGAATGCATCTTCCTTTACAACACCAGGTGGGAACGTTTGCTGTGACTACACTTTTTACGTTGGGATGTCTTCTCTTCCTAAAAATGGAGAAAGATCCTTTGGAAAAGGATTGGTTTTGCTCCACAATAGTGGTGACAACACCTGAGGGGGATGAAATGATTTTCCCCTGTCACCGTTGGCTTTCCAAGGGGGAGTTTGTGTTGTTGAGAGGGGGAAGAGGTTAGTGAAGTAATTGTTAGAAGCTATGTCATGTACATTTTAAGCACATTTAAGAATGTACATGTATTTCTTTGAAAACACACAGCTACAAAGGCTTTTGAAGATCTCCATCCTAAACTAGTAGACCAACGGAAAAAAGAATTGGTTCAACAAAAAATAATTTACAAGTGAGTTTTCAATCAACTTAATTTTGCAGTGTACCAAGGTGCACCTCAATGACTGTTGATTGGGATTTATATCTTTTTGTATCTCTTTATTTCCTGTTTTACTCTGCAGATGGGCTTCGTATGCAGAAGGATTGCCATACATGGTGGATATCAAAGATAAGAATGCTCTTCCTGCAGAAAGTAGGTTTTCATTCTCAAGAGCCTTTGAACTCCAAAACTCAAAAAAAGAAATGTAAGTGCCCTAACGTACCTTATTTTGAAGACCAAGTGTCTAAAACAAATATCCAGTGCAATAACAAGTGATTTCTCTTCTCTTTTTTTTCTCTTAACCAGATATGCTGAGTTCGAACTAAAAGGTCTGACAGATTTGAATCAGCAGTTTGAAAGCTTTGAGGCCTTAAAGATGGCCTCATTGGTTAAAAAGACACCATTGGCAGGTAGGATCTCAGTAAAGTGTTTCACTGCTCTGTTAAACACCTTTTTATACTAATACATCATTTATGTCCCAGAGTATGTGTCGGAGCACTGGAAGGATGACGACTTTTTTGGATACCAGTTTCTCAATGGAATCAACCCCTTCATAATTCAACGTTGCTCAAAGCTGCCATCCAACTTCCCCTTAACAGAGGAAATGGTTCAACCTTTTTTGGCCATAGGAAGTTCTTTGAATGCAGAGATGAAGGTAAAGTGAATTTCCAGTGTATTTTAAATACATTTTTTTTAGATGTGTTAAACATTGTCCTCACTTGGCACTTATCTGTTTTATAATAATTTGTTTCCTACAGAAGGGCAATATATTCCTTGGTGATTACAAGATCATGGAAGGTCTTTCCACAAAAGTTATTGATGGTAAACCCACTGTGGTGACTCCTGCTCTCTGCCTGCTGTACCTAAATCCACAGAAGAAACTACTCCCCATTGCAATTCAGGTTTCTCATATCTCGTGATCTCAATTAAGTTTTGTTTTTTTGAATACCTTCTACAAAATAAAAAATTGTCCCCACCCTCAGCTCAGTCAGCAACCTTCAGAGGAGAACCCAATTTTCCTGCCTACCGACTCGGAGTCTGACTGGATGCTGGCCAAAATGTTTGTAAGGAGTGCAGATGCCCTCCATCACTTATTAGTCAGTCATTTGCTGAGGACTCATCTACTGCCAGAAGTTTTTACAATGGCGACACTTCGCAACCTCCCAAAGAATCACCCCCTGCACAAGGTAAGCCCTATTTATTTTTTTGAGTGCAGTGTTGCAGGCCATATGAGATGTGTTTACTTGAATCAGCTCAATGATATTACAGTAGGTTCATTACTGTCACCTATGTCTTCTTTCTTACAGCTGCTGACCCCCCATCACCGATTTACCATTCCTATAAACATACTTGCTCGTGAGACTCTTTTAGGCCCTGGTCAATTTTTTTCAAAGGTATGACTTTTTAATATATTTTTAAAAATGGAAATCATACATTAACAATTTAAACAACATAGTCAATTCTATAACTGTTTAAATATCTTGATCAAATAAAAAAAGTTAAAGCCTTTTATTGTAATTGTACAAAGACACAACGAGATTCAGAGTGCAACCCTGTCCCAGTGTGCAATAACTAGACATACATAATATTAAAACACGGCAGTTAGTCAAAAAGATATTGTAGGAGCCAATTAACACTGTGGGTATAAAGGTAGGAACCAATGTTTGTGGTTAGAGGTTCCGCCGGAAGCCCATACAGTTTTTGACCACATGGAGAACACTCACACAAACACGGGAATACAAACATTCATTGGCGTTTTTATATGTACAAAAGTGGTGGGGCACGAACAACTTGGATGTGTTTGTGTATGTATCAGGGTTGCCAACTCTCACGCATCTGGCGTGTGACACACGCTTTCACTCTCAATCTCACGCTCTCACGCTGCTCAAACTATTCTCACGCCAAAAACAAGAATACCGAAGACTAGAAACGGTTTTGAAAACTTTTGTCACGTAGTGATCGTCTTCTCAATAGAACATCTTTGATAATGTCTTCTGGCCAATCAGAATCACGATAACGGCGTGGTGTTGTTGCAGGAAGTCCCGACGGAGAATACTTTTGCGGTAGTACATCTCTATACATCGATACAACATTACGTGTTGATAGAAATCAACACGTAATGAAATAAGACCCCACGGTTTGATGATTGATAGGTGTGTGGGCTGTCTTTCATTTTGACACACAGAACAATGGGGGCTATCCACCCTTATCCACAATGTACAGTAATTCACACAGCCGCTTCCCTCTTCTCTCTGTGAGGAGCAGCAGGTTCAGCTTTCAGAACAAAGTAACAAAAAACTAAAATGGCATTCATTTTTTTAAATATGTCATGTAGTAATAGATTTATTTATTTTTCTTCTCAAGAGAGTACAAGAATGTGTATTTTATGTTAGTATTTCAAAAAATCTCCTGGGGGAGACTCCCCCCCCAGACCCCCCTGCAGGGGTTGAGTTTTCAGCATGTCAACTCTTTCACTTGTGGGGAAATTGCAGGATTGGCTCCAGGTCGCCCTTTTTATTTACTACAAGACAAATGTGCCTTTTTATTTCATACAGTTCAATTTGGATTGAGACAGGGAAATAATCTAAACCTCACGCGTGGCGTTTCACTGTCGGGGGGAGCGTGTATGCAATTACATTGCAAATACTGATTTGAGCCCCACCACTGTATGGGTTAGCCCTACCATAGATTACGCAACAAAAATACTCTGGAGCCGCAACTGCCGACCCGTATTGCGCATGCGCAGATCTAAGATCCAGTAGAAATGATAAAAAAGTAAAAGTCTGCTGGTTATTGTTCTACTAGGCCAAAATAGAGTCAAAGAGTATATGAGAGTGAGAGTGTGTTAATTAATATATTTGGCAGTTTGGAGTAAGTCTGTAGATTTGTTTGTGTGTGTTTCATGTATAGGCCTCTCACGATAATTAATTTTGTTGGATACATTTTCCCGGAAATTATTGCGATAAACGATAATATTGTCGGCACCGTTGTATGACCATTTTAGACCACTGACATAATGATAATATATAATAATAATTCAAGTACATCCTTTCAAACTGCTAGTCACATCCTCATGTAAATGGCAATTTATCGAGGTCAGAAAAGTTATCGAGTTCATTTTTATTTATCGTACGATAAGTCAATTAATTGCTTATCGCGACAGGCACACAATAAAACAGTGGAAACAAACATGTTTGACTTTCATTAGTGAATGAAACTGTGTGCCCTTTATAGTCTGTGTCCATTATTGTGTATTTGTATATATATCCTATATATATGCTAAGGTCCCGCTGCTGACACGATAACAGTCATTTCGTGCGCATATGTGTAATTAAACCGAATTAAACCCATGATATCAAAATCTCACTCCAGCCAGGTACCCAAAGTTGGCAACCCTGATGTATAAGCTTCTGGTGCTTTTTTAAACGCGTAAACAAATGGCTGTAGGCTATCCATGGTTCCGATAGAGAGAGGGGGGGGGGGTATAAGGAAAACAGACACTCATCACCGAGGTCACAATATCAATCGATCCAGCAGAGCTATAGGCAAAACACAGAAGATCAACAAAAGATATGACTTAAATGAACTTACCAAAGCTGAAGTAGATGGTCAACTTCATTTTCTTTCCGTTTGACTGATTTGAATCGCTATACGCTCCTCTCGTCTCCTCTTCACAAACAACTACTATTTTCGCGGCACACGTACTTGCAGCCAATCGGCTCTCTGAATTATGAGATGACGTTTGGTAGGTATGTCAGCACAGTGCCTCTATGGTGTTTATTCTTTTGCCGCACATATTGAATCGAAAAATACTCTGAGCATGCGCAGTGTAGTTTTTACAGCAACCATTCACTTTGACAGAGAGAGAGGGGCTAGATCGGGGCTTGACCCACGTCGCTCAATAGGCACACTGTAGACACTAATTAGAAGAACACCGACTAAAACAGCAATGTACAGACAAATCGGATGATTAAACATGATCTTAAAATATATTTTAAGATGTATTGTGTTTTGCATTTCTTTGGAATTATTATTTGAATTACTTTCTGCTGACACTAGGTGGGGGCTTTTCTGTGAGAAAATGAAGCAAATTAAATGGACACCAGTCAAAAGGAAATCAATGGACTGTATTTAACTGGAAACTTTGTATCAGACTTTTATTCACCTGGCAAACTTTGTGTGCGTCAATTACGCCAACATAGCGGATCCTCAGAGGCTTAAAACGTTGGCTTAGCCTCTACAGATATGTTTGGGGTTTTAACGGTGAGAAATGTTATGTAGAGGAAAATGAAATTTGTGCATTTGAAATGTAGCCAGTATTTGTTGTTTCAGACTTCACTTGATAAAGAGGGACAACTAGAACTAATGAGGAGGGGGCTCTCCAGAACGACCTACAGCTCCCTCTGCCTGCCGGAAAACATCGCAGCTAGAGGACTAGAGTCCATCCCCAACTTTCATTTCAGAGATGATGCACTGAGGCTGTGGAGCATCATCAACAGGTGACTTTCTGCTTGATAGCTGTCAACCCTGGTGTTTGAGGATTAATGCCATTATATGCCACATTAGACAAAATAGGGGGACACATATTAAAACTAAGTATTAAGATTCTGGACTTTAAATTGGATATTGAAGCAACAATCTCAAGATGTCACACTCGTAGATATGGGGAAATGCAATTCACATCCTGATAGGGATAGTGGTGGTCTAATGGATAGTGAGGTGGGCTGAAGATCGGAAGGTTGTAAGTTCAAATCCCGCCAGGGATACCACCACTAGTGTGCCCTTGAGTAAGGCACTTATGTCCTTAGTTACTCCAGGGAGAATTCGCTTTGGATAAAAGCGTCAGCTAAGTTAAATGTAATGATACTGGTACATTTTGTCCTCAGCTTCATCCAGTCAATGGTGGCATACTATTATCCATCTGACAGTGAAGTGTCTGCAGATTCTGAGCTCCAGGAATGGATCAATGAGATATTTTATTATGGATTTCTGGGGAATGGTGACTCAGGTATATATATTTGTTGTTGTATGCTCCTTTCAAAATGTTTACATGTGTATGTAAAAGCCTAAGGCCCTGCAGTAGTCCTTTTTTTGTTAGGGGCAGATTGTAGAATATCATGTAAATTGGCTTTAGACGCCAAGTCAACCCCCTCCCTTCACATTAAGTTTTAACTTGTCTTAAATGGATAATCTATCTTTCCAAAAGGCTTTATCTTGATTGGATGATGATATTTGCTGTAAAACAAATGTTAAGAAACTTAAACAAAGTATCACATTCTGAAATAGACAGTAAGTAGAATGATGAATGCATGTAAAAACAAAAGCTGGTTATTACATTTTGAGATTTTTAAAAATATACAAAAGTAGGATGAGATGCTCTGTGAGAAATGTGCAGTAGGCTTTTAACCAAACATTCTTGATAGGATTTCCTTCAAGCCTTCAGACTGTGGAGGAACTTATCCAGGTCGTCACTACAGTGGTCTTCACGTCATCAGCTTCACATTCTGCAGGGAACCGTGGACAGGTAAATATTACATTTTTAGAAAAAAGTAGTAGAGTAGAATCTAGTTTTTTGGGGATTTGAATGTTCTTGTGGGTGATGAGGTCACCCTCAATGTGTACTGGCTATCATATAAATGTTTAAGTTCTTCAAATGTGACTATGCCGTGCATCCTATAGTTAGACGTCAGTGTTTTGATCTCTACAACTGCTTGTCCAACACTTCTTCTAAAGTCCCAATGTGTTGGTGCCATAATGACTGGTTTTGTGCATGTAGTGCTCCTTGCCCTCAAACCATTGAAAACCAGAGATACAACAAGGGTAGAAAATCAGGCTGGAGGAGCTTGCATCTTAGTAGTTCTTCTAGTTTAGTGATTGTTATCTCTCTTTTGCTGATCCCACAGCTCCATTAAAGTATGTAAGAGGACAACCACTAACCATAACCTAAAGTTCAATGATTTAGTGTTACACCTCTTGTGTTTTGTACACATACAATTGCAACATTTTACATTGATAGCTAGCTGGCTCAGTTGTGAGCAGTAACAGCTTACTTGGTAACATTATGGGTGAGATTAAAGTAATTCAACATTCATCTCTACCATAAAGAAATTAGGAGAACAAATGAGATTTATTAATGTCAAACTATACCTTTTTTTATTTTAACCCTCAAGATTTTTTTTTTAAGTTTGACCATCTAGGTTGGATTCCCAATGGTCCACTTAGCCTGAACAAAGCTCCTCCAACTACAAAGGAACAGTCAAGCATGGAGGACATCTTGGCATATCTGCCCAAAAAATCAAGCGCAATACTTGTAATGTCATCTACATGGCTGTTCAGGGGGAATTTCAGTGATTTTGTGAGTATCCTGCGTTACATTAATCACAAAACCAGTAACTCTACCTTTTCAAAGATTTCCCATTCCCTTGCATAACATTTGGATTTTGTCCCCGTCAGGAACCCCTCGGTACTTATCCTGAGCAACGCTTTGCTGAGCCTGCAGCCTTACAGATGATCGAAGATTTTCAAGCAGTGCTGTCCTCCCTCAGTGTGGCTATTACCAAGAGGAACTTAAAGCTTGAGCTGCCTTTTAATTATTTGAACCCAAAAGAAATTGAAAACAGTCCAGGAATTTAATCTTGGTATTTGACCAAGAAAATACTTTAAACTGTGGCTCAAATAAACAACCTGCTGTCGCTTTGTTGTCCAATGTACTGCCATCTTGATACTGTAATCTTATCTTGAAAGTAAAGTTTCACATATTTATATTGTTGTTTTTGTTGATTGCATCTCTTCACCAAACCGTTCAACTGCAAGTATTCTAAAACCAAATGGTTAAAATTGTAAAGACCAATGGCAAATATCTTCATTAAGTAGGTTTTCCTGATGTAAGGGTTGAAGGAAAGTTGAGGCACAGGTGTTTAGTAAAATGAGACTTTTACTCCATTGCTTTGTTACCCTTAGATTATGTTCAGCAACTTCCGATATCACCTTTAGTACAGTATAAGGCTACGGTTTTTATGGTCATCAAATACAATTATTAATCTAACAGACTTGACACTATCAAATTTGCTTTTTTTTTTTTTTAAGTCCGGTCAGAATGAGCAGAGGGAGGTTAGCAGAAACTGTAGCAGCATTTAGTGTGGCAAACAAAACTCAACACAAACAGTGCTGCATAACAAACTCGTTTCACAAGCTGCATCTGTGCAGCAAGTTCAGTGTAAACTAGTGAAATGTTGTCATGTTGTGTGCCTCGGGCTGCAGCTACCAGGATGCATGAGCAGGATGTATGCATGTTGACACGTAACTGTTGTCTCAGCATTCTTGTTTTAGCTCACAGCAACAATATTTGGTAAAAATGTACTTAAAATACAGCTTTAATGCAACATCAGTCCGTCTATGCCTTCAAAAGACTCATCCTTGGAAAAAAGTATTGTCCCACTCTGCAGCTTCCCTGTCATTCAATGCCTCTTCAAGGTTTAGATACAGTTACGAAGAGCTGGTGCTTGTTTTATAATCTGAACCTTATTTTTTTTTTACATTTGTTTTACACTTTAAAAATACCGAAGTGGGTGGATGGGACCATCAGTTTTTTTTTGACTAATTTATTGAAGATGAACATATTCAGGGTGTGCTTGCTAATATTTGTTGCTAGATTGTTTTGAATTTAATATGTTACCCTCTTTGAACAAACTTGCTGATCCCTTCCATTACTCTCAAACTAAATGCTTCCTGATAAATAACCTCACAGGATTTTGAAAACAGTATGGATGTTTAACTTAAAGGAAACCTATCATGCTATATTTAAATGATATATTGTAGGGCCATACCTATATAAGGTATATTTATACATTTCTGTTTTCAAAATACCAAACAGATCATGCATTTTAGCCATGCCTCATTTCGCTCCATGTGCTGTTTGCTGTCTACGGGTCTGATTCTCCTGACCACGCCCCCCTGCAGGAGAGGGGAGACGTGCTCTGATCAGCTGCTGGGCTGTCAGAAGAGGGGGAGAAAAAGAGATCTCCGTGTTTTATTATATAGTCGTTATTCATTTGTTTTCAAGCTCAATAAATAACAAAGACCTTTGACCGGCACTTTTCTAATTTTGTCCGGAAGATTTAAACTTTAACGGACATCTTGACCGGCGAAACAAACTGAAACTGAAACTCTGCCGCACGGTCCCCTCGTTCCTTGGAAGAGGCGGAGAGGTGGGTGTTTGTCATCTGCTGGTGGACTAACCGGAGAGAATTACAGTGCTTGCCTCGACGGGGAGGGATTGCATTGCAGCGGGAGCAAACGCTTGCCTCGGGGAGGGAGAAAGAAAGCCACAGCGGAGAATAAACAGAAGGGTAACCATGGTACTGTAACCAAGTCTTCTTCGCTGCTTTTGTGGCAGACTACAGCGCGACTTACAGGCCTGGCATATGTACTACAGCGTCTCCAGCGCTTTCGAACGGCAATGGCCGTGGCTGTCTCCTCCTGATTGGTGGAGTTGTCCCAATAGCCGTAGCGCCACCGTCCTGACGTCAGGACAGTGTTCAAATCTGGATCAGTTTTTATCAGATCCGTTGCAGCCCCTTTTTTAGAGATTTGGGTATGGAGGAAAATAGAGAGGGTTGTGTTTTCTGACACTTGGTGAGTTCCCTGGAACACCGGGGACACATATTCATGTATAAAAGACGTACAAAAGTGCATTTTGCATGATAGGTCCCCTTTAATCTTTGAATAGTCAGTCAGTACTGTTGATGCTACATCTACAACAAATCACAAGACTTCACCTCAAGAAACAGCAAGAACTTGCATATAGGTGCAGGGAACTAAAAATCAGACCGAGAGAGTAATGAATCGGCATTTCAGAGAGTTAAACAGAAATGTGTACTCCATCTAAATACTGAGCCGTGCATCCTATAGTTAGACGTCAGTGTTTTGATCTCTGTACAACTGCTTGTCCAACACTTCTTCTAAAGTCCCAATGTGTTGGTGCCATAATGACTGGTTTTGTGCATGCAGTGCTCCTTGCCCTCAAACCATTGAAAACCAGAAATACAACAAAAAGGTAGAAAATCAGGCTGGAGGAGCTTGCATCTTAGTAGTTCTTCTAGTTTAGTGATTGTTATCTCTCTTTTGATGATCCCACAGCTCCATTAAAGTATGTACAAAACATCAAAGAACATCAATATGTTTTGCGCCTTTAAATATAGTATGACTCTTCACTTTTCTTAATATTTAGACAATCCAAATACAGCAAATAAAGCAGTAGCTGAACACTTGGTGTATTATTATATAGTATTTAGCTTTGGGCTAAAGAATAGCTGATACTGGTACATTTTATTGTTGTCCTCAGCTTCATCCAGTCAATGGTGGCATACTATTATCCATCTGACAGTGAAGTGTCTGCAGATTCTGAGCTCCAGGAATGGATCAATGAGATATTTTATTATGGATTTCTGGGGAATGATGACTCGGGTATATATATTTGTTGTTATATGCTCCTTTCAAAATGTTTACATGTAAAAGCCTAAGGCCCTGCAGTAGTCCTTTTTTTGTTAGACACAGATTGTAGAATATCATGTAAATTGGCTTTAGACGCCAAGTCAACCCCCTCCCTTCACATTAAGTTTTAACTTGTCTTAAATGGATAATCTATCTTTCCAAAAGGCTTTATCTTGATTGGATGATATTTGCTGTAAAAAAAATGTTAAGAAACTTAAACAAAGTATCACATTCTGAAATAGACAGTAAGTAGAATGATGAATGCATGTAAAAACAAAAGCTGGTTATTACATTTTGAGATTTTAAAAAATATACAAAAGTAGGATGAGATGCTCTGTGAGAAATGTGCAGTAGGCTTTTAACCAAACATTCTTGACAGGATTTCCTTCAAGCCTTCAGACTGTGGAGGAACTTATCCAGGTCGTCACTACAGTGGTCTTCACGTCATCAGCTACACATTCTGCAGGGAACCGTGGACAGGTAAATATTACATTTTTAGTAGAATCTAGTTTTTTGGGGATTTGAATGTTCTTTTGGGTGATGAGGTCACCCTCAATTTGTACTGGCTATCATATAAATGTTTAAGTTCTTCAAATGTGACTATGCCGTGCATCCTATAGTTTGACGTCAGTGTTTTGATCTCTACAACTGCTTGTCCAACACTTCTTCTAAAGTCCCAATGTGTTGGTGCCATAATGACTGGTTTTGTGCATGTAGTGCTCCTTGCCCTCAAACCATTGAAAACCAGAGATACAACAAGGGTAGAAAATCAGGCTGGAGGAGCTTGCATCTTAGTAGTTCTTCTAGTTTAGTGATTGTTATCTCTCTTTTGATGATCCCACAGCTCCATTAAAGTATGTAAGAGGACAAAACCACTAACCATAACCTAAAGTTCAATGATTTAGTGTTACACCTCTTGTGTTTTGTACAAAGTGTACACATACAATTGCAACATTTTACATTGATAGCTGCAGTGGCGGCGCCAGGGTATGGCTGGGGTAGGCTACAGCCATACCAAGAAATGGCTTAGCCCTACCTTAGCCACACCATGAAAAATTATGTTAAAGTAAGCAAATTACATTAAATAATAAGCACGAGAACACGGCTTCCTCCCGGGGTCATATTTCTCCCGCATTTCCCGACAAAATCAGATTTAGTCACGACTGTTTCCACTCGGACTTGAATACAGCTGTACCATTGTTTGGTTTCCATGGTAGCGCGTCTCTTTAGTAGCGCGCGCAACTGAGAGTCTGAGAAGTCAGATCAAAATGCCTCCGAATGCAATTTGAATAGACAGCCAATCAGAGCAACGAAACGTTGGGTCTGCGTCATGCATTACTGATTGATCATACGTCACGTTCACAGTGAAAAGTCCCTAAACTCGCGCCGAGTAAATTGCACAGACAGCAGAACCTTTATATTTCGGATGGATACATTTGTTCTTAAACGCCCTCGCATTGAGGTACACGACGAACAGGTGCCAGAGTCACACGACCCACCTGAAGAGGATGCCAGCCAGCGGGGACCCGATGGGATTGGAGAGGCCAGAGGTGGCGAAGATGAGGAAAATATGGAGCAGGAGGCCGCTAACGTTAGCAACATCAGCCAAGGACCTGAGGCTGTTAGCGACATTAGCCAAGGACCCGGAGATGGACCAAAACGTCCCATTCGAAAAAACTATCCGTCAAGACAGATTGGAAGCCAGCAACGGTCTTTTAATGGGGCCTGGTTTGACACATACAGCTGGGTCGAATATTCAGTTGAAACTGACTCAGTGTTTTGCTTTGCCTGTCGTCATTTTTTGGGTGCTGGGAAGCGATTCCATTCCGAGCCTGCCTTTACCAATGGCTTTAAAAACTGGAAAAATGCAACAGGAGCTTTCAAAAAACACAACGGGAGTGCAGCACACAGGTGTGCCATGGAGGCATGGGCTGAATTTAAACAGACAACGAAAGATGGCTCAAGACTGGGAAACATGATTGATACAGGTCATTTAAAACTTGTGAAAGAAAACCGTGAGTACATGAAGGCCGTGGTGATGTCCTTACGTTATACTGCATGTCAAGGCATTGCACAGCGAGGTCACCGGGAGCAGGAGGGTGAGGAGAACTCGGTTAATAGGGGAAACTTCCGAGAGCTGCTACAATTAATTGGTGAATTTGACGTGACTGTAGCAAAGAAACTGAACGACAATCCTCAAAATGCTAAATACACACATCAAGACATCCAAAACGAGATTTTCCAGATAATGGCAGATATGGTGCGAAGTGAAATAAGTGCAGAAATTAGGGAAGCTGAATGTTTCGCCCTAATGGTTGACGAAACCAAAGATGTCAGGAAAAGCGAGCAACTGTCCATCGTTGTACGTTATGTTAAAGGAGAACAAGTGCGTGAAGAATTCCTGCACTTCAGACGCACAGAGGGCCTGGACGCCGACTCGCTCCTCAGTACCATCAAACAGACGCTCAGCCAATGCAACATCGACCCACACATGTGTGTTGGACAGTGTTACGATGGGGCTGCTGTCATGTCGGGATGCAAGAACGGAGTACAGCAGAAGTTTAAAAAGGAGGTGCCAAATGCTGTGTATATCCACTGCCATGCACACAGATTAAACCTTGTGTTGGTCGACGTGGTCCGCAATGTTGAAGCAGCAGCCTACTTTTTTGAAACTATACAAATGCTGTACAACTTCTTCGCCAACTCAGTCGCCCATGATATTTTCCTCAAGAAACAGAGAGAAATGGAGCCAACTTCACAACCAGTTGAACTTAAGAACCTATCGGAAACACGCTGGTCATGTCAATATACAGCACTGGTGGCTATCCGCAAATCACTGCCTGCAGTAAAGGCAACATTTACAGAGATCATGTCTCAGCCCAATGCGCGGAGGAAAACGGAGGCCAGAGCGGTGAGTGGACTAATTGATGAGCAGTTTGTCTTGCTTCTTACGCTTTTCGAGGATCTTTTCCGTGTCACAAAATTCATGTCTGACCAGCTCCAATCTCCCAGCCTTGAGCTGTCCTCCGCAATGGACTTGGCTGATTCGGTCATAGCGACACTGACAGACAGACGCGCAGAGGAGTCATGGAGGGAAATTCGGGACAGAGCAAGCGACCTGTGCACCAAAGCCAATGTAAATCACAATGAGACACCCGAAAGGAGACAGGCACAGCCTCCTCGACATCTACAGGAGTTTGTTGTGGAAGCCCAAATTGAACGCACACCAGTTACATCCCTAGATGCGCTGCGCACAGAGTGTTTCTACCCAGTAATCGACAGACTTGTGGTTGAAATGAGAAGACGTTTCTCAACAGAGGCCGGTGGTGTCCTATCCGGAGTCTCGGCACTCAGCCCCAAACATGCATCCTTCCTAGACAATAAATGTCTGCAACCCATGGCCAAGTTCTATGGAGTGACGGAAGAGAACCTGACCCCAGAGCTACACCAGGTTAATCGCCTACTGGAAAGAAAGAAACAACAGGGACATGATGAACTGAAGGACACAGCGGAATTCCTGGCTTTAATGCGACCCTACAAGGATGCCTTTACGGATTTACACAGACTCATATGCATATCCCTGACTCTGCCTGTGACCTCTGCTGGCTGCGAACGCAGCTTCTCCTGTCTCCGTCGCATCAAGAATTATCTAAGAAACAGCAGTGGTGATGCACGGAACAGCAACCTGGGCCTGCTGGCTATCAATAAGCAGAGGAGTAAGGCACTGGATGTCCAGCGTGTCATTGACATTTTCGCTTCCAACCACAACAACAGGCGGATCGTGCTGCTTTGAGAACGTCAATAGTGAGTTTTGCATATATTTTGTAATAATGGGTCATTTGAAAAAGTGTTTTGTATGACAATAGAGACACAGGCCAGCTGTTGTGTGGTCTGCCTGTCTGTCTGTCTGTCTGTCTGTCTGTCTGTCTGTCTGTCTGTCTGTCTGTCTGTCTGTCTGTCTGTCTGTCTGTCTGTCTTTCTCTCCCTCTCCCTCTCCCTCTCCCTCTCTCTCTCCCTCTCCGTGTCAATTCTATATGCCAATTTTTCTTGTTTCTGCCGCTGCGTAGCATGTTGTAACAACGTGGAATTAGCAGAATAGGCTATTGTATTGTTTAACTCACACCTGTTGCTCTCGATGTAATTTAGCTGATAAAAGGAGACTAATAAAAGCTAATAAAAGCCTCACGCGTGGCGTTTCACTGTCAAGGGGTGCGATATAGCGTGTATGTAATTACATTACAAATACTGACTTGAGCCCCACCACTGTATGGGTTAGCCCTACCATAGATTACCCAACAAAAATACCCTGGCGCCGCCACTGGATAGCTGGCTGGCTCAGTTGTGAGCAGTAACAGCTTACTTGGTAACATTATGGGTGAGATTAAAGTAATTCAACATTCATCTCTACCATAAAGAAATTAGGAGAACAAATGAGATTTATTAATGTCAAACTATACCTTTTTTTATTTTAACCCTCAAGATTTTTTTTTTAAGTTTGACCATCTAGGTTGGATTCCCAATGGTCCACTTAGCCTGAACAAAGCTCCTCCAACTACAAAGGAACAGTCAAGCATGGAGGACATCTTGGCATATCTGCCCAAAAAATCAGGCGCAATACTTGTAATGTCATCTACATGGCTGTTCAGGGGGAATTTCAGTGATTTTGTGAGTATCCTGCGTTACATTAATCACAAAACCAGTAACTCTACCTTTTCAAAGATTTCCCATTCCCTTGCATAACATTTTGATTTTGTCCCCGTCAGGAACCCCTCGGTACTTATCCTGAGCAACGCTTTGCTGAGCCTGCAGCCTTACAGATGGTCAAAGATTTTCAAGCAGTGCTGTCCTCCCTCAGTGTGGCTATTACCATGAGGAACTCAAAGCTTGAGCTGCCTTTTAATTATTTGAACCCAAAAGAAATTGAAAACAGTCCAGGAATTTAATCTTGGTATTTGACCAAGAAAATACTTTAAACTGTGGCTCAAATAAACAACCTGCTGTCGCTTTGTTGTCCAATGTACTGCCATCTTGATACTGTAATCTTATCTTGAAAGTAAAGTTTCACATATTTATATTGTTGTTTTTGTTGATTGCATCTCTTCACCAAACCGTTCAACTGCGAGTATTCTAAAGACCAATGGCAAATATCTTCATTAAGTAGGTTTTCCTGATATAAGGGTTGAAGGAAAGTTGAGGCACAGGTGTTTAGTAAAATGAGACTTTTACTCCATTGCTTTGTTACCCTTAGATTATGTTCAGCAACTTCCGATATCACCTTTAGTACAGTATAAGGCTACGGTTTTTATGGTCATCAAATACAATTATTAATCTAACAGACTTGACACTATCAAATTTGCTTTTTTTTTAAGTCCGGTCAGAATGAGCAGAGGGAGGTTAGCAGAAACTGTAGCAGCATTTAGTGTGGCAAACAACTCAACACAAACAGTGCTGCATAAGAAACTTGTTTCACAAGCTGCATCTGTGCAGCAAGTTCAGTGTAAACTAGTGAAATGTTGTCATGTTGTGTGCCTCGGGCTGCAGCTACCAGGATGCATGAGCAGGATGTATGCATGTTGACACGTAACTGTTGTCTCAGCATTCTTGTTTTAGCTCACAGCAACAATATTTGGTAAAAATGTACTTAAAATACAGCTTTAATGCAACATCAGTCCGTCTATACCTTCAAAAGACTCATCCTTGGAAAAAAGTATTGTCCCACTCTGCAGCTTCCCTGTCATTCAATGCCTCTTCAAGGTTTAGATACAGTTACGAAGAGCTGGTGCTTGTTTTATAATCTGAACCTTATTTTTTTTTACATTTGTTTTACACTTTAAAAATACCAAAGTGGGTGGATGGGACCATCAGTTTTTTTTTGACTAATTTATTGAAGATGAACATATTCAGGGTGTGCTTGCTAATATTTGTTGCTAGATTGTTTTGAATTTAATATGTTACCCTCTTTGAACAAACTTGCTGATCCCTTCCATTACTCTCAAACTAAATGCTTCCTGATAAATAACCTGACAGGATTTTGAAAACAGTATGGATGTTTAACTTAAAGGAAACCTATCATGCTATATTTAAATGATATATTGTAGGGCCATACCTATATAAGGTATATTTATACGTTTCTGTTTTCAAAATACCAAACAGATCATGCATTTTAGCCATGCCTCATTTCGCTCTATGTGCTGTTTGCTGTCTACGGGTCTGATTCTCCTGACCACGCCCCCCTGCAAGGAGAGGGGAGACGTCCACGCAAACTCTAACCCATGCGTACGCACTAAGCACACAAACGGGAGAGACGAGAAACTGCGACACCGTTGGCAGAAGGAAGAATGGAGAGAAATATGTGGAAATAATACCATAAATAAAATGTTACCTCTCATTTATCAAATATGAAGAATTCATTTTCAAACATTGATTAAAGCCAATCTTTAAATGATTAAACAAACGCCTGTTTGAGACTCCTCAGTGCTCACAAAAACATAACTTGGAGAAATAAATAAATACGGATATGCTATTTAAAACCACCTCGAATATGTTGCGTTAATGTTATGAAATGTTTTCTCATAAATGATGCGGTAAGCAGGAGGACAGAATTACGTCTAAACTGACGCCGTTTTGCATTTCTATAGGTTGTCGATACGAGCATGGTTTTATATACTATCACGTTTAATCGTGTTTTATGCCGTTTGCCAAGACTTGATAAGTCGCTCGTAAAACACAGGAGGTATGGAAACTAAGAACACCATATGTGGTAAATTGTACAGCTAATATAACACAATCCATTAGTTGTATTTCCTTTAACTGGTGGATTATATATATATAGTTGCTGATCGACAGCTGGAACACAAACCACCAAATACAACAAAAATAATTCAGATCCAGTCGTCATGACTCCACTCCGGAGGGATTCCCCGATCATTTCTTACAGTTTCTCATCAAGGGGGTGTCTCCTGTCCCCGGGACAAACACACTGCCTGAGGAAGGTTATGTGTATTTTTTTTGTCATTAACTTTTTTCGGACCACTTATTTATTATTTTGGTGACGATCCGACCTCCATGCTGCTACTCTGGTTCAAACTGCATCCACCAAACAATATGATTTATCTCGACCTCCCCACAATAACCTAAATCTGACACGGTGTGAGATGTCTTTTTTAGCTGTTCTATCGTAATTTCCTGCGATCTTCTTCATGCAGTCAGTCAAAATGAATGAATGAATGGGCGTTTCTTTGACTATGTATAGGCGCTCTGATCAGCTGCTGGGCTGTCAGAAGAGGGGGAGAAAAAGAGATCTCCGTGTTTTATTATATAGAGTCGTTATTCATTTGTTTTAAAGCTCAATAAATAACAAAGACCTTTGACCGGCACTTTTCTAATTTTGTCCGGAAGATTTAAACTTTAACGGACATCTTGACCGGCGAAACAAACTGAAACTGAAACTCTGCCGCACGGTCCCCCTCGTTCCTTGGAAGAGGCGGAGAGGTGGGTGTTTGTCATCTGCTGGTGGACTAACCGGAGAGAATTACAGTGCTTGCCTCGACGGGGAGGGATTGCATTGCAGCGGGAGCAAAGGCTTGCCTCGGGGAGGGAGAAAGAAAGCCACAGCGGAGAATAAACAGAAGGGTAACCATGGTACTGTAACCAAGTCTTCTTCGCTGCTTTTGTGGCAGACTACAGCACGACTTACAGGCCTGGCATATGTACTACAGCGTCTCCAGCGCTTTCGAACGGCAATGGCCGTGGCTGTCTCCTCCTGATAGGTGGAGAGTTGGCCCAATAGCCGTAGCGCCACCGTCCTGACGTCAGGACAGTGTTCAAATCTGGATCAGTTTTTATCAGATCCGTTGCAGCCCCTTTTTTAGAGATTTGGGTATGGAGGAAAATAGAGAGGGTTGTGTTTTATGACACTTGGTGAGTTCCCTGGAACACCGGGGACACATATTCATGTATAAAAGACGTACAAAAGTGCATTTTGCATGATAGGTCCCCTTTAATCCTTGAATAGTCAGTCAGTACTGTTGATGCTACATCTACAACAAATCACAAGACTTCACCTCAAGAAACAGCAAGAACTTGCATATAGGTGCAGGGAACTAAAAATCAGACCGAGAGAGTAATGAATCGGCATTTCAGAGAGTTAAACAGAAATGTGTACTTTGTATCTAAATACTGAGTATCAACAGGGTAAATTACTGGGGGAAAAAACTCAAGTTTGAGGATAATAGTGTGAACAACACTACACCATCCAGTCTGGCTTTTTGACATTTCTAATTTTCTAAAACAAGATATTTAAGTTTTCAGGTTTGTTAGGATTTGAATGTTCTTTTGGGTGATGAGGTCACCCTCAATGTGTACTGGCTATCATATAAATGTTTAAGTTCTTCAAATGTGACTATGCCGTGCATCCTATAGTTTGACGTCAGTGTTTTGATCTCTACAACTGCTGTCCAACACTTCTTCTAAAGTCCCAATGTGTTGGTGCCATAATGACTGGTTTTGTGCATGTAGTGCTCCTTGCCCTCAAACCATTGAAAACCAGAGATACAACAAGGGTAGAAAATCAGGCTGGAGGAGCTTGCATCTTAGTAGTTCTTCTAGTTTAGTGATTGTTATCTCTCTTTTGCTCATCCCACAGCTCCATTAAAGTATGTACACAAAACATCATGTTTTGGGTTGATTAAAAAGTAGAATTTTTTGTTTTTTCGGGAAAGGGCCTTTTTTGCCTTCCGGTTCGAAGTTGTATGAAAAGACGGATAGCACCCTTGTGTTTGTACACGTCAACGTGACTAATTTACACTTCTATACAAAGACATGCCTATGCCTATGACATGTGATTGGTTGTTGGTGCCTTGCTCGCAAAAAATCCCCAAGCTTCAGATACGCCCACCTCCAAGATTTTTTTAACGCTGCTGTGTGGACGGGCCGTTACACCTCTTGTGTTTTGTACACATACAATTGCAACATTTTACATTGATAGCTGGCTGGCTCAGTTGTGAGCAGTAACAGCTTACTTGGTAACATTATGGGTGAGATTAAAGTAATTCAACATTCATCTCTACCATAAAGAAATTAGGAGAACAAATGAGATTTATTAATGTCAAACTATACCTTTTTTTATTTTAACCCTCAAGATTTTTTTTTTAAGTTTGACCATCTAGGTTGGATTCCCAATGGTCCACTTATCCTGAACAAAGCTCCTCCAACTACAAAGGAACAGTCAAGCATGGAGGACATCTTGGCATATCTGCCCAAAAAATCAAGCGCAATACTTGTAATGTCATCTACATGGCTGTTCAGGGGGAATTTCAGTGATTTTGTGAGTATCCTGCGTTACATTAATCACAAAACCAGTAACTCTACCTTTTCAAAGATTTCCCATTCCCTTGCATAACATTTGGATTTTGTCCCCGTCAGGAACCCCTCGGTACTTATCCTGAGCAACGCTTTGCTGAGCCTGCAGCCCTACAGATGATCGAAGATTTTCAAGCAGAGCTGTCCTCCCTCAGTGTGGCTATTACCAAGAGGAACTCAAAGCTTGAGCTGCCTTTTTAATTATTTGAACCCAAAAGAAATTGAAAACAGTCCAGGAATTTAATCTTGGTATTTCCTGGTAGGAAGCTACTTCGGTTGCCATCTGTATATGCGCTCTGTTTTTGCTACTTGTTAAGTTAAGTTAACCTGATTGAACCTTTACAACTAAACAGAATCGTTGCATGCTAAATTTCGCAACAATTCAGGATTTAGTTATGACAAAAATGTATGCTTTTTATGGCTCAGTGACTACTTAACGTTAGATTATGTATTTTGGCAATGTCCATGCAAGCTGCATTCGTAAACTGACCGATGACTGATTCGTAAAAGTGACAGAATATAAATTCTCTTAATATATTGTTGATAAAGTGGTTATGGAAACAGAATACTTTCTGTGTTATTTCAGCAGTAGCATCTTAGATGTGCATCTCAGTTGCAGACGTTTACATTTTTCAGTAGTCTCTCTGCACAATTATCAAAATACAATTGCAACCATGTTAGATGTAATGAAATAAATGGTCAATAAACGTCCTTTATGTCTGTTCGAGATATTCAGCATTAATTGCACTGTAATACTTATCTTTATCATTAATTATTTTCACACTATGTTTTCAAGAACTCATCAAGCTTTGCCCTTTTCTACTAATGATAGGAAATCCCACAAGCACTCTGTACACAATCAGATATCAGATATAAATGTTTTGATTGGACAAAACCTTAAGATTTCTTTTTTATGTTTCTTCCTATTTGTTCCAAATTAATATTGTAAGCTCTGGGCTCAGATCTCAGCAAGCACTGTGACTGACATCTGGTGTTCTGAAGTAAATATAGCAGCCATTTACAAGTGGGCTAAAATCCCTGGTACTACACCAAACCTTATATGTGTGCAACAAAAGTTTTAAAACACTACTATCACAAAGTCATCATGCAACAGAAGATCTGACACAACAAATTGAAACCGTGCTCTCTGTTTTTTTGTCTTATCCCATCTCTTATATACTGACAATATTTTTGCTTATTTGGCAGGACAGTGGATTTTCTCACACTCAGAGATGGTAACAGGCATGCGCTTAGGGCCCGCTTTCCAGCCAGTTTCTGTGGGGTGACGCATTCTGAAGTGAGGCAGAGCTCATCTGTGCCTCACCTCACCCCACAGTAAATGGCTTGAGCGCGCTGACAAAATAAGTGGCCGCGCTAAATTAGTGCCCGCGCTCCAGCAAGTTACTGTGAGCTTACGAGAGGCAGAGCACGTCCCTGCCTCACTTCTCATTGCTCCCGTAGCGGAGCTCGGCAAATTTGCTGATTTTGACTATAAAATGCGATTGGAGTCATACAGAAATCACATTTACACAAGATCAGTGGAGACATTTTATTATTATTATTATTTAGTTTTTCTTTAATTGTTTTCCCGTTACATTGGAGTATGACAGGTGAGGCTCTGCCTCCCCTGCCTCCACTGACTGCACGTCGCTGGTGCCCACTGATGAGGGTCCCCTGCCTAAACAGAGACTATGGCTGCCCCGCCAACCTGGTGCGTAACCAAATGTATGCTCACCTCGATGTGTGTCCAGCTGGAGTGGTGTGCTGCACTATGGAGTGGAACAGATGGCCCGTTAGCTGCCTGGACTACACTTCCTATGAAAGCCTGAGCCGTGGAGTGGAGGAGGTGGAGCAGCTAGACATGGCACTTGCTCTTCAGGACCAGCGTACACTACTCGAGTCCCTCAAAGTGATTGCCATGTCACCCACTGCAGAAGGAGAGCCGTTTCTCCCTGTTAGTAAGGAAAACAGGGAAACGGGCTCATCTTCGCCTACATCCGCCCCTGAGGCCTCCACCGTTATTGATACAGCTTCACACTCATCATCCTCACACCAGCCACAACCTCCCCCGTCAGTTTTGGCAAAGGAGAGAATTGCCAGTGGAATTAATGGCTTGAATGAGGAGCACTTCGGTAAACTCTACGAGGCCACAGTGGAGACAGCAAGAAGCTTAGCTGCTGCTTTGGACTTTGTTAGCAATGCCAACTCTGTTGACAGCAGCACAGAGTGTGTGAACAGTGGAGCTGCTACTCCGATGAGTACATTGAGCGACAATGGAGACCCTAAGAATGAACTAGAAATCAAAACACCAGTAGCCGCTGATGGTTTAAATAAAAAAGACATGGAGATGCAAAGTGTCTGTTCTAGCTGTTTGATAGGAAATGGGGCTCTCAAAGGAACAGATCCAAAGATTTTAAAACCTGCAAATGGACCACTGTCGGGAGCAATGGAGGCCTTTCCTGTTGAGGTTCAAGATGACATGAACGCTGGGGTTTCTGAGGAGCCCGTCACCCCTCAGATGGCATCTCCGGTGCATGTCAGACAGCGAGTGGCACCGAGCGCTGGTCATGTGTTGCTTGAAGACAGGGGGCTAGCTCTTTTAGAAAACCATGGGCATGATCGTAAATTTCACAACTACAATTATTTTAGGGGCCAAGGCTAATGTTCATTACCTAATGGACGGAAAGATACTTCACAGACAGGTCACTGTATAGATTGCGACCGAAAATGGAGGACAAGGCAGTAGATACCTCAGATTTGGAGCAGGATGAAGACCCCATGGGTCTGGGAGAAATCGATCTGATCACAGCAGCGCTGTTCTTTTGTTTAGAGGAGTCCAGAGAGTGTAGAAGGATCTCTGACAAAGTCTATGTTGATGGCTACCGTGTTGACTTTGGCACACAGACTTTCACTTTCCCTGCAGCCATCTTGGTTACCAACACTAGAGTCGGGGACATAGCTTCTGCATCTGCCTGTGACCATGCGGCCCCCCAGCTTTCCTACCCCAGCCCTTTCCGCACTCTCCGCCTCTGCCTTGTCTTGGAAGCTCTGGAGGTCGAGGCAGTCCCACATAACCGCTACCTCCCTCCTAACCCTCGCTACCAGCATATGTTCCCTTTCGTCTGTGGTCAGTCATTGCGCAGGGACCAGTTTTCTTCCCATTTCATAAATGTCCATGGTGACATTCACGCTGGTCTCAATGGTTGGATGGAGCACCGCTGCCCGCTGGCATACTATGGCTGCACATTCTCTCAGCGAAGGTTTTACCCATCCACCCAGGGGGCCAAAGTGGTTCATGACAGGCACCTCAGGTCCTTTGGGGTTCAGCCTTGCCCAGGGGCTCAACTTCCTGTTGATCTCCAGTCGGACCAACTTAGTGGGCTTCCCATTGAGATATTGTGGCATATAGCTGGGTTCCTGGACAGTTTCAGCCTGTGCCAGCTGTCGCTGGTGTCACGGACTATGAGGGAGGTGTGTGCCAGCCTCCTCCAGATAAGAGGCATAGTGGAGCTGCAGTGGGAGCGAAGACGTTGCCCTGGTAACCCTGGCACTGTATCATGGCAAATCAAAAATAGAGTGAGTAGAAAACCTGTATTATAAAGTTACTGTATGTCAGTTATTTTTATATTTCCTTTAATCTGTATCTGAAATCTGAGAAAAGTCCTTTTGCAAAAGGAAACATTTCAAATAGCTGATGGAGCTCTACAGTAAATGCTACAATATTATACATAGCCAACATAGACTAAAGAATAATTACTTCAAATCTGTTTGAAATAGATAGATTTTTCTGGAGGGTGCCCCTAACATATATAATGTTTGTTTAGGATAACATTTTACATTTTTGTAAATCAATGTAAGCAGTAAGATAGAATAAGATTTTGGATGCTGTAACAAAAGAAGGGAATGCAGCTTCACAAAATGATTAGTATGCATTGACCTCTTCATTCAGTAATCCTTTTTTATTTATTTATGCAGGTGTGGAGATTCAGCACTGCCTTCAGCCCGGTGTCATCATGGGGTTTCAATGATCTCCCCAGCATGTCGAACCATCTCAAGAAGTGTCACTTCAACACAGCAGAGCACAAGACGGAGCCCGTTCCCCTTCCTGCTATGTGCACTGCACGAGATGGACAGTCGCTGCGCCGCGTCCTGCGTCACATTAACTCCTGACTCGACGCGGCTCGCCTCTTGCTTCTGCACGGGAGTCACTGTGGGAATATGTGGATGTTGCAATAATAGATTTTCTGTCATTAAAACAAATAACTCTACCTGTAATTCACTTGTGATGAAGCCTTAAAGAAATCACACCATACTTTTCACAATGAAGGTCTGTGTTTGTGGGTGTCCCTATGACGAGAAAAAAAATTGTTAGCATGGATTTGTGCTGAAAGTTCCACTTTATTCTGGTTAGATGAAAATATATATATTTTTGAAGACAAATATGCACAACAGATTGATATGATTCTATAAGATATACTGTATAACTGTTTGCCTTTGAGTAGTAGCCATTGGGGAAAAGCAGATTGTTGGTTATGTTGCATTATCTCTGTGTTACAGAAACTTTGCCAGCACTTTACACAAGATTTGCTAATCCTTTCTTTGTTGATGTGACCATAAATGTTCAGTCTTTCTGATCCCTATAGCGGGTGTCAACCCAGGGTGTGTCAGGACATAAGTCAAAACAGATGGATATTAATGTGAGGACAGCCTGACAACGCATGTGATTTACTACCATTTAATAAAGTCTTTATAGCCTTCTAAGTATTTGTTGAATTCTTCAAATCACTCACAAAATGAAAATGTAAAATGTTATTGTCTTGCTTTATATGTTAACATCCAATTTTCCATTTGAAAACAAACTGAAATCTTTAATATGATTAAGACATAGCATTGAACACATCCACATTTCTTCTTACAAACTGACATGCCGTCCAGTTTCAACACTGCATGGTGAAATACCTGATCTCAGCTAGTTACATAAAGATCTTTCCTTCTTATATAATTTCTATAAAACACCAATACCATATTATCATCCCAAACATAGACAGTTTTGGTTAATTGCATGTTAATCAGCCAAATCTTATTACGTGGCTCACAGATTCTCTGAAAATATATTTCCATTATTCTGAAAAAAGCCTCAAACCAATGTAAATGTGGTCAAAACTATGAACATTATGAAGAATCAAACAAACATGTGAACATTACATTTTAATAAAGCTTAACCCGTTAACTTTTCTATGTTGTTTTGGTGTGTGGCCATCCTTTTTATTAATCATTTCCAAGATATGGCATGTGTGTAGCTGCGGCCTCTGCTGGTCACTTCTGAATGTATTAAGATACCTTAAAAGTTACCTAAAGATACATTTATGAATGGCACTTATTCTAAATAGTGATAATAAGAGCAACTTCACTTCCTTACTGTTTTAATGTGTTTAAGACAGATTCTCACTCTGGGCCTCTTTGATGGACTGACCTTATAGAAAACAACTCTGAGGTCTCAACACTCTTGATTAGGGAATGCTCAACACCTGTGATTTCCTTTCAAATAGCTCAATCACAGTCCTGCTACACCTGTGTGGTGGTTCAACTGAAAAGGTGGGTTACCTCTCTATGGGGCTTTATCAGTTCAACAAGAACACTCATGATTGTGCATGTTGGATGCGGTCATATTTGAACGTTTTGGAGTAGAGAAAAGCTATGTACTGCATGTAATCATTGTTGTTTGTTATCCATTGTGTTTCAGTTGTTGTAGCTAGCCAGGCATTATGGCAGAGTACACTCTGAAAGTGACCACAGGAAGCATGCTGCATGCAGGCACATTTGATAACTTGTATGTTACCCTGATCGGTACTGAAAGGCAATCGGAGCGCACTCAGTTGACGAGTTTGGGATTGGATGATACAAATGGAAAGGTAATTGGTAAAACTAAATGAATTGTAATAGTCCATACAGTATCTTTTTTTCTCTTAACATTATGAAAGAGTTGTTGTTCCAGCATTTGATTTGAATTCAGGACAAAAGTTAAGGGTGGAAACTGTTTGGTAGAAGCTTAATATATGCCCATATTGAATCCTGAATGCATCTTCCTTTACAACACCAGGTGGGAACGTTTGCTGTGACTACACTTTTTACGTTGGGATGTCTTCTCTTCCTAAAAATGGAGAAAGATCCTTTGGAAAAGGATTGGTTTTGCTCCACAATAGTGGTGACAACACCTGAGGGGGATGAAATGATTTTCCCCTGTCACCGTTGGCTTTCCAAGGGGGAGTTTGTGTTGTTGAGAGGGGGAAGAGGTTAGTGAAGTAATTGTTAGAAGCTATGTCATGTACATTTTAAGCACATTTAAGAATGTACATGTATTTCTTTGAAAACACACAGCTACAAAGGCTTTTGAAGATCTCCATCCTAAACTAGTAGACCAACGGAAAAAAGAATTGGTTCAACAAAAAATAATTTACAAGTGAGTTTTCAATCAACTTAATTTTGCAGTGTACCAAGGTGCACCTCAATGACTGTTGATTGGGATTTATATCTTTTTGTATCTCTTTATTTCCTGTTTTACTCTGCAGATGGGCTTCGTATGCAGAAGGATTGCCATACATGGTGGACATCAAAGATAAGAATGCTCTTCCTGCAGAAAGTAGGTTTTCATTCTCAAGAGCCTTTGAACTCCAAAACTCAAAAAAAGAAATGTAAGTGCCCTAACGTACCTTATTTTGAAGACCAAGTGTCTAAAACAAATATCCAGTGCAATAACAAGTGATTTCTCTTCTCTTTTTTTTCTCTTAACCAGATATGCTGAGTTCGAACTAAAAGGTCTGACAGATTTGAATCAGCAGTTTGAAAGCTTTGAGGCCTTAAAGATGGCCTCATTGGTTAAAAAGACACCATTGGCAGGTAGGATCTCAGTAAAGTGTTTCACTGCTCTGTTAAACACCTTTTTATACTAATACATAATTTATGTCCCAGAGTATGTGTCGGAGCACTGGAAGGATGATGACTTTTTTGGATACCAGTTTCTCAATGGAATCAACCCCTTCATAATTCAACGTTGCTCAAAGCTGCCATCCAACTTCCCCTTAACAGAGGAAATGGTTCAACCTTTTTTGGCCATAGGAAGTTCTTTGAATGCAGAGATGAAGGTAAAGTGAATTTCCAGTGTATTTTAAATTTAATTTTTTTTAGATGTGTTAAACATTGTCCTCACTTGGCACTTATCTGTTTTATAATAATTTGTTTCCTACAGAAGGGCAATATATTCCTTGGTGATTACAAGATCATGGAAGGTCTTTCCACAAAAGTTATTGATGGTAAACCCACTGTGGTGACTCCTGCTCTCTGCCTGCTGTACCTAAATCCACAGAAGAAACTACTCCCCATTGCAATTCAGGTTTCTCATATCTCGTGATCTCAATTAAGTTTTGTTTTTTTGAATACCTTCTACAAAATAAAAAATTGTCCCCACCCTCAGCTCAGTCAGCAACCTTCAAAGGAGAACCCAATTTTCCTGCCTACCGACTCAGAGTCTGACTGGATGCTGGCCAAAATGTTTGTAAGGAGTGCAGATGCCCTCCATCACTTATTAGTCAGTCATTTGCTGAGGACTCATCTACTGCCAGAAGTTTTTACAATGGCGACACTTCGCAACCTCCCAAAGAATCACCCCCTGCACAAGGTAAGCCCTATTTATTTTTTTGAGTGCAGTGTTGCAGGCCATATGAGATGTGTTTACTTGAATCAGCTCAATGATATTACAGTAGGTTTATTACTGTCACCTATGTCTTCTTTCTTACAGCTGCTGACCCCCCATCACCGATTTACCATTCCTATAAACATACTTGCTCGTGAGACTCTTTTAGGCCCTGGTCAATTTTTTTCAAAGGTATGACTTTTTAATATATTTTTAAAAATGGAAATCATACATTAACAATTTAAACAACATAGTCAATTCTATAACTGTTTAAATATCTTGATCAAATAAAAAAAGTTAAAGCCTTTTATTGTAATTGTACAAAGACACAACGAGATTCAGAGTGCAACCCTGTCCCAGTGTGCAATAACTAGACATACATAATATTAAAACACGGCAGTTAGTCAAAAAGATATTGTAGGAGCCAATTAACACTGTGGGTATAAAGGTAGGAACCAATGTTTGTGGTTAGAGGTTCCGCCAGAAGGCCATACAGTTTTTGACCACATGGAGAACACTCACACAAACACGGGAATACAAACATTCATTGGCGTTTTTATATGTACAAAAGTGGTGGGGCACGAACAACTTGGATGTGTTTGTGTATGTATAAGCTTCTGGTGCTTTTTTAAACGTGTAAACAAATGGCTGTAGGCTATCCATGGTTCCGATAGAGAGAGGGGGGGGGGGGGGTATAAGGAAAACAGACACTCATCACCGAGGTCACAATATCTATCGATCCAGCAGAGCAATAGCCTATAGGCAAAACACAGAAGATCAACAAAAGATATGACTTAAATGAACTTACCAAAGCTGAAGTAGATGGTCAACTTCATTCATTTTCTTTCCGTTTGACTGATTTGAATCGCTATACGCTCCTCTCTCGTCTCCTCTTCACAAACAACTACTATTTTCGCGGCACACGTACTTGCAGCCAATCGGCTCTCTGAATTATGAGATGACGTTTGGTAGGTATGTCAGCACAGTGCCCCTATGGTGTTTATTCTTTTGCCGCACATATTGAATCGAAAAATACTCACTAATTAGAAGAACACCGACTAAAACAGCAATGTACAGACAAATCGGATGATTAAACATGATCTTAAAATATATTTTAAGATGTATTGTGTTTTGCATTTCTTTGGAATTATTATTTGAATTACTTTCTGCTGACACTAGGTGGGGGCTTTTCTGTGAGAAAATGAAGCAAATTAAATGGACACTAGTCAAAAGGAAATCAATGGACTGTATTTAACTGGAAACTTTGTATCAGACTTTTATTCACCTGGCAAACTTTGTGTGCGTCAATTACGCCAACATAGCGGATCCTCAGAGGCTTAAAACGTTGGCTTAGCCTCTACAGATATGTTTGGGGTTTTAACGGTGAGAAATGTTATGTAGAGGAAAATGAAATTTGTGCATTTGAAATGTAGCCAGTATTTGTTGTTTCAGAGTTCACTTGATAAAGAGGGACAACTAGAACTAATGAGAAGGGGGCTCTCCAGAACGACCTACAGCTCCCTCTGCCTGCCGGAAAACATCGCAGCTAGAGGACTGGAGTCCATCCCCAACTTTCATTTCAGAGATGATGCACTGAGGCTGTGGAGCATCATCAACAGGTGACTTTCTGCTTGATTGCTGTCAACCCTGGTGTTTGAGGATTAATGCCATTATATGCCACATTAGACAAAATAGGGGGACACGTATTAAAACTAAGTATTAAGATTCTGGACTTTAAATTGGATATTGAAGCAACAATCTCAAGATGTCACACTCATAGATATGGGGAAATGCAATTCACATCCTGATGGGGATAGTGGTGGTATAATGGATAGTGAGGTGGGCTGAAGATCGGAAGGTTGTAAGTTCAAATCCCGCCAGGGATACCACCACTAGTGTGCCCTTGAGTAAGGCACTTATGTCCTTAGTTACTCCAGGGAGAATTCGCTTTGGATAAAAGCGTCAGCTAAGTTAAATGTAATGATACTGGTACATTTTGTCCTCAGCTTCATCCAGTCAATGGTGGCATACTATTATCCATCTGACAGTGAAGTGTCTGCAGATTCTGAGCTCCAGGAATGGATCAATGAGATATTTTATTATGGATTTCTGGGGAATGGTGACTCAGGTATATATATTTGTTGTTGTATGCTCCTTTCAAAATGTTTACATGTGTATGTAAAAGCCTAAGGCCCTGCAGTAGTCCTTTTTTTGTTAGGGGCAGATTGTAGAATATCATGTAAATTGGCTTTAGACGCCAAGTCAACCCCCTCCCTTCACATTAAGTTTTAACTTGCCTTAAATGGATAATCTATCTTTCCAAAAGGCTTTATCTTGATTGGATGATATTTGCTGTAAAACAAATGTTAAGAAACGTAAACAAAGTAACACATTCTGAAATAGACAGTAAGTAGAATGATGAATGCATGTAAAAACAAAAGCTGGTTATTACATTTTGAGATTTTTAAAAATATACAAAAGTAGGATGAGATGCTCTGTGAGAAATGTGCAGTAGGCTTTTAACCAAACATTCTTGATAGGATTTCCTTCAAGCCTTCAGACTGTGGAGGAACTTATCCAGGTCGTCACTACAGTGGTCTTCACGTCATCAGCTTCACATTCTGCAGGGAACCGTGGACAGGTAAATATTACATTTTTAGAAAAAATTAGTAGAGTAGAATCTATTTTTTTGGGGATTTGAATGTTCTTGTGGGTGATGAGGTCACCCTCAATTTGTACTGGCTATCATATAAATGTTTAAGTTCTTCAAATGTGACTATGCCGTGCATCCTATAGTTAGACGTCAGTGTTTTGATCTCTACAACTGCTTGTCCAACACTTCTTCTAAAGTCCCAATGTGTTGGTGCCATAATGACTGGTTTTGTGCATGTAGTGCTCCTTGCCCTCAAACCATTGAAAACCAGAGATACAACAAGGGTAGAAAATCAGGCTGGAGGAGCTTGCATCTTAGTAGTTCTTCTAGTTTAGTGATTGTTATCTCTCTTTTGATGATCCCACAGCTCCATTAAAGTATGTACACAAAACATCATGTTTTGGGTTAATTAAAAAGTAGAATTTTTTGTTTTTTCGGGAAAGGGCCTTTTTTGCCTTCCGGTTTGAAGTTGTATGAAAAGACGGATAGCACCCTTGTGTTTGTACATGTCAACGTGACTAACTTACACTTCTATACAAAGACATGCCTATGGGAGCAATCTGGGGTAAAGTATGCTCCCCAAGGAAATGTTGACGTGTTACTGAAGAGGCTGGGGATTAGACTACTGACCCTCTGATTAGGAGATATTGATTTCCCCTTGAGCTAAAGATGCTATACAGTACATTAAGCGGAGTCAAAGAGGACAAAACCACTAACAATAACCTAAAGTTCAATGATTTAGTGTTACACCTCTTGTGTTTTGTACAAAGTGTACACATACAATTGCAACATTTTACATTGATAGCTGGCTGGCTCAGTTGTGAGCAGTAACAGCTTACTTGGTAACATTATGGGTCAGATTAAAGTAATTCAACATTCATCTCTACCATAAAGAAATTAGGAGAACAAATGAGATTTATTGATGTCAAACTATACCTTTTTTTTTTATTTTAACCCTCAAGATTTTTTTTTTAAGTTTGACCATCTAGGTTGGATTCCCAATGGTCCACTTATCCTGAACAAAGCTCCTCCAACTACAAAGGAACAGTCAAGCATGGAGGACATCTTGGCATATCTGCCCAAAAAATCAAGCGCAATACTTGTAATGTCATATACATGGCTGGTCAGGGGGAATTTCAGTGATTTTGTGAGTATCCTGCGTTACATTAATCACAAAACCAGTAACTCTACCTTTTCAAAGATTTCCCATTCCCTTGCATAACATTTGGATTTTGTCCCCGTCAGGAACCCCTCGGTACTTATCCTGAGCAACGCTTTGCTGAGCCTGCAGCCTTACAGATGGTCAAAGATTTTCAAGCAGTGCTGTCCTCCCTCAGTGTGGCTATTACCAAGAGGAACTCAAAGCTTGAGCTGCCTTTTAATTATTTGAACCCAAAAGAAATTGAAAACAGTCCAGGAATTTAATCTTGGTATTTGACCAAGAAAATACTTTAAACTGTGGCTCAAATAAACAACCTGTTGTCGCTTTGTTGTCCAATGTACTGCCATCTTGATACTGTAATCTTATCTTGAAAGTAAAGTTTCACATATTTATATTGTTGTTGATTGCATCTCTTCACCAAACCGTTCAACTGCAAGTATTCTAAAACCAAATGGTTAAAATTGTAAAGACCAATGGCAAATATCTTCATTAAGTAAGTTTTCCTGATATAAGGGTTGAAGGAAAGTTGAGGCACAGGTGTTTAGTAACATGAGACTTTTACTCCATTGCTTTGTTACCCTTAGATTATGTTCAGCAACTTCCGATATCACCTTTAGTACAGTATAAGGCTACGGTTTTTATGGTCATCGAATACAATTATTAATCTAACAGACTTAACACTATCAAATTTGCTTTTTTTTTTAAGTCTGGTCAGAATGAGCAGAAGGTTAGCAGAAACTGTAGCAGCCTTTAGTGTGGCAAACAACTCAACACAAACAGTGCTGCATAAGAAACTTGTTTCACAAGCTGCATCTGTACAGCAAGTTTTTTTATTTTTTTATTTAACCAGATAAAAACATTGAGATAAAATCTCATTTTCAATGCTGACCTGGCCAAGAAGGCAGCAACGTTACACATAACACAAACATATAAAATACAGAGAACATAACTAAGAAAACAAAAGACGAAAAAGCAGTCACTACATTGTGCACATTAGGACAGTAAGAAAAGTACACTACTTGTTACTGCAAGAGCAGCTGGTGGTGAGTACTTCAGACAACTTCAATTTAAAGCATGCTATAGAGACAAGTGCCATCAGTTTTAGGCTTGATTGAAGGTCATTCCAAGACCAAGGACCATAATAAGAAAGACTCCTTTTTCCAGCCTCAGTCCGCACAGCAGGTACCTGGAACCGTATCCAGGCACTGGATCTGAGGTTGTAAGAGTCGCAAACTGGGGCAAATCTGAAACACATGTAGAGTGGAAGCTTACCTAAAATGGCTTTATACATTAATAAAAACCAGTGCTGCATCCTACGCATAGTAAGTGAGGACCATCCAGTTAGGCTATACAGTGTGCAATGATGAGTCCTATAGGGTGCATTTGATATATAACGCAGTGCAGCATGGTAAAGTGGGTCAAGTTTGGCCAAAACAGTGGGACAGGCAAATCTATAAATGGTATCACCGTAGTCCAGCTGGGACAGGAATAAGCCAGAGACCAACCTTTTACGGTATGAAATTGAAAAACAACATTTAAGTCTGAAAAGGAAGCCAAGAGTGAATTTCAATTTCTTTGTTAAAACTTCAATGTGGTGTTTAAAGTTCAGATTACTGTCCCACCAAAAGCCCAGATATTTGTAGGTATCAACAAACTCAACAGAAACGCCATCAAGGGTGTCAATGGAGAGGCAAGAGGACGCTGACTTGGGAGCAAAAAGCATTGCTTTGGTTTTCTTACTGTTCAATAGCAGTTTGGCATCAAGAAGTGCATGCTGCAGCGTGATCAAATCTGATTTTAAATTGGAAATGGCCATATCCAGAGGAGGAGCACATGAGTATACAATAGTGTCATCAGCATACATATGATAGGCAGAAAATTGCATCTGATTACAAATATTGTTTACATATAATAAAAATAGCAAGGGCCCCAAAATAGAGCCCTGTGGAACTCCCTTCTCCAAGGTGACAGGGTCAGAGACAGTACTACCCAACCTGACGCACTGAGTACGGTCGGTTAGATAACTCTGAAACCAGCAAATGGCATTGTGACCGAAACGAGACACCAACATAACATTAGACATAATGTGGTGATCTACAGTGTCAAATGCTTTGGCTAGGTCAATAAACAATGCAACACAAACTGATTTCTTATCCAAAGCAGCCTTAATATCGTCTAAGACTTTCAGACTGGCAGTCACAGTACTGTGCTTTGATCTGAATCCAGATTGCATAGGGTTAAGGATGTTGTGTGAATTTAAAAAAAGTTTTAGCTGAGTAGAAACAAGGGACTCAAGAATCTTTGATAACACAGAAAGATTTGAGATAGGACGATAGTTATTCAACTCCGTGGGATCACCAGCTTTCAAGAGGGGCAATACCAGAGCTTGCTTCCACACAGCTGGCAGTGTGTGAGTGGACAGGGAGAGATTAAAAATATCAGTTACTGGTTGTGCTATAATCTGAGCTGCAATTTTTAAAAAGAACGGGTCGAGGCCGTCAGGCCCGGCAGACTTTTTAGGATCAATTGAGTGCAAACCCTGTAAGACTTCAGAGACCGAGAAATAAGCGAAATCAAAAACAGGGGAGTTCATCTCTTGACTATGGCTGTGAGTACGACCATTTAGAGAGTCATGACTTTGCTCATCAAAAATGTGCAGTGGCGTTTTTATATGTACAAAAGTGGTGGGGCACAAAAAACTTAGATGTCTATATATAAGCTTCTGCAGTGACGTGCAGTGAGGTTCATGGCTGCTGAGGCACTGGCACTGACTCTTCAGGTTTACAAATATTATATTTTGACCTAAACCAAAATATAATATTATTTTCAAAAGCTTTTTTTGTCTGATGCTTCGATTAATTTTAAACAGACAGTTCAACAAAAGGATACCCAAAAAATGTAATTTTATCATTTAAATATTGAATTGTTCTCTCTTAGTAAGATCCCATTTTCAATAAAATGGCGGTCACCTTGACTTGAAGATGAAGTCCATTTGCCTATCCTTCTGGACAAACATTTCTATTACTTTTTTGTAAAAGTCCTCCTTATCTTCTTGTAGTTTCAAAAGTCTATCATAAATCTAATCCATAGATTTATGATAAAAAAATTATAAAAGTAGGGTAGACATGTGGATGTTATCCGGCTAATCAAAACGTGCATTTATCTAACAGGTACGTTTCCCACAGATCTTATTTCGAGCTATTTTCTAAAATCCTCTGGAGAAATCTCATTGCTTTTTTGTGCTTACTTCCTGGTTTTAGGACGCGCCACTGCAGCTCTCTCGTCTCCTCTTCAAGCACCACACTTTTCGCGGCACACGTACTTACAGCCAATCAGCTCTGAATGATTTGAGATGACGTATGGTAGGGATGGTAGCTCCGTGCCCCTCTGGTCATTATTTTTTTGCCACACACATTACATTACAAAATACTCTGAGCATGCGCAGTGTAGTTTTTACAGTCACCGTTCACTTCACAGCGAGAGGAAGGGGCATAATCAGGTTTTGTCCCACATGGCTCTAAACAGCTCAATAGGCACACACTGTGACTGTAGACACACTAATTAGAAGAACACAGACTAAAACAGCAATGTACAGACGAATAAGATGATTAAACATGATCTTAAATATATTTTATATATTTTTTTATTTATTTTTTTGCATTTTTGTAATCATTATTTGTAATACTTTCTGCTGACACTAGGTGGGGCTGTGCCCCACCTGCCCCTAATGACCAGTCGCCACTGAAAATGTGACCAGCCTTTTTGAAGTGAGCATTAAAGGCATTAGACATACCATCTGAATCTGAAATAAAAGAATCACTGACCTTCAGTTTTTGTGGGAAACAAGAAACCTTCTTATTCTGAAGTGATTTAATTGTTTTCCAGAATTTAGAATGGTCATTAAAACAATCAGTGGTTAAACTCAGATAGTAATCAGCTTTTTAATAAGGGTTCAGTGTAAACTAGTGAAATGTTGTCATGTTGTGTGCCTCGGGCTGCAGCTACCAGGATGCATGAGCAGGATGTATGCATGTTGACACGTAACTGTTGACTCAGCATTCTTGTTTTAGCTCACAGCAACAATATTTGGTAAAAATGTACTTAAAATACAGCTTTAATGCAACATCAGTCCGTCTATGCCTTCAAAAGACTCATCCTTGGAAAAAAGTATTGTCCCACTCTGCAGCTTCCCTGTCATTCAATGCCTCTTCAAGGTTTAGATACAGTTACGAAGAGCTGGTGCTTGTTTTATAATCTGAACCTTATTCTTTTACATTTGTTTTACACTTTAAAAATACCGAAGCGGGTGGATGGGACCATCTGTTTTTTTTTTATTAATTTATTGAAGATGAACATATTCAGGGTGTGCTTGCTAATATTTGTTGCTAGATTGTTTTGAATTTAATATGTTACCCTCTTTGAACAAACTTGCTGATCCCTTCCATTACTCTCAAACTAAATGCTTCCTGATAAATAACCTGACAGGATTTTGAAAACAGTATGGATGTTTAACTTAATCTTTGAATAGTCAGTCAGTACTGTTGATGCTACATCTATAACAAATCACAAGACTTCACCTCAAGAAACAGCAAGAACTTGCATATACAGTAGGTGCAGGGAACTAAAAATCAGACCGAGAGAGTAATGAATCGGCATTTCAGAGAGTTAAACAGAAATGTAAAAATAAAATAAATAAATTCCTCTTGTCATTTCACAGTACAGGTACTATGTAACAAAATTGTTCCTCTGCATTTGACCCATCCTAGTGTTAGGAGCAGTGTGCTGCCATGGACGGCGCCCGGGGAGCAGTGTAGGGAACAGTGCCTTGCTCAGGGACACCTCGGTAGCACTTGGTCTTGCCGGGACTCGAACTGGTGACCTTCCAGTTGACAAGCCAAGTCCCTATCGACTTCGCCACCACCGCCCGCAAATGTGTATTTTGTATCTAAATACTGAGTATCAACAGGGTAAATTACTGGGGGAAAAAACTCAAGTTTGAGGATAATAGTGTGAACAACACTACACCATCCAGTCTGGCTTTTTGACATTTCTAATTTTCTAAAACAAGATATTTAAGTTTTCAGGTTTGTTAGGATTTGAATGTTCTTTTGGGTGATGAGGTCACCCTCAATGTGTACTGGCTATCATATAAATGTTTAAGTTCTTCAAATGTGACTATGCCGTGCATAGTTAGACGTCAGTGTTTTGATCTCTGTACAACTGCTGTCCAACACTTCTTCTAAAGTCCCAATGTGTTGCTGCCATAATGACTGGTTTTGTGCATGTAGTGCTCCTTGCCCTCAAACCATTGAAAACCAGAAATACAACAAAAAGGTAGAAAATCAGGCTGGAGGAGCTTGCATCTTAGTAGTTCTTCTAGTTTAGTGATTGTTATCTCTCTTTTGATGATCCCACAGCTCAATTAAAGTATGTACAAAACATCAAAGAACATCAATATGTTTTGAGCCTTTAAATATAGTATGACTCTTCACTTTTCTTAATATTTAGACAATCCAAATACAGCAAATAAAGCAGTAGCTGAACACTTGGTGTATTATTATATAGTATTTAGCTTTGGGCTAAAGAATAGCTGATACTGGTACATTTTATTGTTGTCCTCAGCTTCATCCAGTCAATGGTGGCATACTATTATCCATCTGACAGTGAAGTGTCTGCAGATTCTGAGCTCCAGGAATGGATCAATGAGATATTTTATTATGGATTTCTGGGGAATGATGACTCGGGTATATATATTTGTTGTTATATGCTCCTTTCAAAATGTTTACATGTAAAAGCCTAAGGCCCTGCAGTAGTCCTTTTTTTGTTAGACACAGATTGTAGAATATCATGTAAATTGGCTTTAGACGCCAAGTCAACCCCCTCCCTTCACATTAAGTTTTAACTTGCCTTAAATGGATAAACTATCTTTCCAAAAGGCTTTATCTTGATTGGATGATATTTGCTGTAAAACAAATGTTAAGAAACTTAAACAAAGTATCACATTCTGAAATAGACAGTAAGTAGAATGATGAATGCATGTAAAAACAAAAGCTGGTTATTACATTTTGAGATTTTAAAAAATATACAAAAGTAGGATGAGATGCTCTGTGAGAAATGTGCAGTAGGCTTTTAACAAAACATTCTTGACAGGATTTCCTTCAAGCCTTCAGACTGTGGAGGAACTTATCCAGGTCGTCACTACAGTGGTCTTCACGTCATCAGCTTCACATTCTGCAGGGAACCGTGGACAGGTAAATATTACATTTTTAGTAGAATCTAGTTTTTTGGGGATTTGAATGTTCTTTTGGGTGATGAGCACGGCATAGTCACATTTGAAGAACTTAAACATTTATATGATAGCCAGTACAAATTGAGGGTGACCTCATCACCCAAAAGAACATTCAAATCCCCAAAAAACTAGATTCTACTAAAAATGTAATATTTACCTGTCCACGGTTCCCTGCAGAATGTGTAGCTGATGACGTGAAGACCACTGTAGTGACGACCTGGATAAGTTCCTCCACAGTCTGAAGGCTTGAAGGAAATCCTGTCAAGAATGTTTGGTTAAAAGCCTACTGCACATTTCTCACAGAGCATCTCATCCTACTTTTGTATATTTTTAAAAATCTCAAAATGTAATAACCAGCTTTTGTTTTTACATGCATTCATCATTCTACTTACTGTCTATTTCAGAATGTGATACTTTGTTTAAGTTCCTTAACATTTGTTTTACAGCAAATATCATCATCCAATCAAGATAAAGCCTTTTGGAAAGATAGTTTATCCATTTAAGGCAAGTTAAAACTTAATGTGAAGGGAGGGGGTTGACTTGGCGTCTAAAGCCAATTTACATGATATTCTACAATCTGTGTCTAACAAAAAAAGGACTACTGCAGGGCCTTAGGCTTTTACATGTAAACATTTTGAAAGGAGCATATAACAACAAATATATATACCCGAGTCATCATTCCCCAGAAATCCATAATAAAATATCTCATTGATCCATTCCTGGAGCTCAGAATCTGCAGACACTTCACTGTCAGATGGATAATAGTATGCCACCATTGACTGGATGAAGCTGAGGACAACAATAAAATGTACCAGTATCAGCTATTCTTTAGCCCAAAGCTAAATACTATATAATAATACACCAAGTGCTCAGCTACTGCTTTATTTGCTATATTTGGATTGTCTAAATATTAAGAAAAGTGAAGAGTCATACTATATTTAAAGGCGCAAAACATATTGATGTTCTTTGATGTTTTGTACATACTTTAATTGAGCTGTGGGATCATCAAAAGAGAGATAACAATCATTAAACTAGAAGAACTACTAAGATGCAAGCTCCTCCAGCCTGATTTTCTACCTTTTTGTTGTATTTCTGGTTTTCAATGGTTTGAGGGCAAGGAGCACTGCATGCACAAAACCAGTCATTATGGCACCAACACATTGGGACTTTAGAAGAAGTGTTGGACAAGCAGTTGTACAGAGATCAAAACACTGACGTCTAACTATAGGATGCACGGCTCAGTATTTAGATGGAGTACACATTTCTGTTTAACTCTCTGAAATGCCGATTCATTACTCTCTCGGTCTGATTTTTAGTTCCCTGCACCTATATGCAAGTTCTTGCTGTTTCTTGAGGTGAAGTCTTGTGATTTGTTGTAGATGTAGCATCAACAGTACTGACTGACTATTCAAAGATTAAAGGGGACCTATCATGCAAAATGCACTTTTGTACGTCTTTTATACATGAATATGTGTCCCCGGTGTTCCAGGGAACTCACCAAGTGTCAGAAAACACAACCCTCTCTATTTTCCTCCATACCCAAATCTCTAAAAAAGGGGCTGCAACGGATCTGATAAAAACTGATCCAGATTTGAACACTGTCCTGACGTCAGGACGGTGGCGCTACGGCTATTGGGACAACTCCACCAATCAGGAGGAGACAGCGACGGCCATTGCCGTTCGAAAGCGCTGGAGACGCTGTAGTACATATGCCAGGCCTGTAAGTCGCGCTGTAGTCTGCCACAAAAGCAGCGAAGAAGACTTGGTTACAGTACCATGGTTACCCTTCTGTTTATTCTCCGCTGTGGCTTTCTTTCTCCCTCCCCGAGGCAAGCGTTTGCTCCCGCTGCAATGCAATCCCTCCCCGTCGAGGCAAGCATTGTAATTCTCTCCGGTTAGTCCACCAGCAGATGACAAACACCCACCTCTCCGCCTCTTCCAAGGAACGAGGGGACCGTGCGGCAGAGTTTCAGTTTCAGTTTGTTTCGCCGGTCAAGATGTCCGTTAAAGTTTAAATCTTCCGGACAAAATTAGAAAAGTGCCGGTCAAAGGTCTTCTTTGTTATTTATTGAGCTTGAAAACAAATGAATAACGACTCTATATAATAAAACACGGAGATCTCTTTTTCTCCCCCTCTTCTGACAGCCCAGCAGCTGATCAGAGCACGTCTCCCCTCTCCTGCATGGGGGCGTGGTCAGGAGAATCAGACCCGTAGACAGCAAACAGCACATGGAGCGAAATGAGGCATGGCTAAAATGCATGATCTGTTTGGTATTTTGAAAACAGAAATGTATAAATATACCTTATATAGGTATGGCCCTACAATATATCATTTAAATATAGCATGATAGGTTTCCTTTAAGTTAAACATCCATACTGTTTTCAAAATCCTGTCAGGTTATTTATCAGGAAGCATTTAGTTTGAGAGTAATGGAAGGGATCAGCAAGTTTGTTCAAAGAGGGTAACATATTAAATTCAAAACAATCTAGCAACAAATATTAGCAAGCACACCCTGAATATGTTCATCTTCAATAAATTAGTCAAAAAAAAACTGATGGTCCCATCCACCCACTTTGGTATTTTTAAAGTGTAAAACAAATGTAAAAAAAAATAAGGTTCAGATTATAAAACAAGCACCAGCTCTTCGTAACTGTATCTAAACCTTGAAGAGGCATTGAATGACAGGGAAGCTGCAGAGTGGGACAATACTTTTTTCCAAGGATGAGTCTTTTGAAGGCATAGACGGACTGATGTTGCATTAAAGCTGTATTTTAAGTACATTTTTACCAAATATTGTTGCTGTGAGCTAAAACAAGAATGCTGAGACAACAGTTACGTGTCAACATGCATACATCCTGCTCATGCATCCTGGTAGCTGCAGCCCGAGGCACACAACATGACAACATTTCACTAGTTTACACTGAACTTGCTGCACAGATGCAGCTTGTGAAACGAGTTTGTTATGCAGCACTGTTTGTGTTGAGTTTTGTTTGCCACACTAAATGCTGCTACAGTTTCTGCTAACCTCCCTCTGCTCATTCTGACCGGACTTAAAAAAAAAAAAAAAAGCAAATTTGATAGTGTCAAGTCTTTGTTCGATTAATAATTGTATTTGATGACCATAAAAACCGTAGCCTTATACTGTACTAAAGGTGATATCGGAAGTTGCTGAACATAATCTAAGGGTAACAAAGCAATGGAGTAAAAGTCTCATTTTACTAAACACCTGTGCCTCAACTTTCCTTCAACCCTTACATCAGGAAAACCTACTTAATGAAGATATTTGCCATTGGTCTTTACAATTTTAACCATTTGGTTTTAGAATACTTGCAGTTGAACGGTTTGGTGAAGAGATGCAATCAACAAAAACAACAATATAAATATGTGAAACTTTACTTTCAAGATAAGATTACAGTATCAAGATGGCAGTACATTGGACAACAAAGCGACAGCAGGTTGTTTATTTGAGCCACAGTTTAAAGTATTTTCTTGGTCAAATACCAAGATTAAATTCCTGGACTGTTTTCAATTTCTTTTGGGTTCAAATAATTAAAAGGCAGCTCAAGCTTTAAGTTCCTCTTGGTAATAGCCACACTGAGGGAGGACAGCACTGCTTGAAAATCTTCGATCATCTGTAAGGCTGCAGGCTCAGCAAAGCGTTGCTCAGGATAAGTACCGAGGGGTTCCTGACGGGGACAAAATCAAAATGTTATGCAAGGGAATGGGAAATCTTTGAAAAGGTAGAGTTACTGGTTTTGTGATTAATGTAACGCAGGATACTCACAAAATCACTGAAATTCCCCCTGAACAGCCATGTAGATGACATTACAAGTATTGCGCTTGATTTTTTGGGCAGATATGCCAAGATGTCCTCCATGCTTGACTGTTCCTTTGTAGTTGGAGGAGCTTTGTTCAGGCTAAGTGGACCATTGGGAATCCAACCTAGATGGTCAAACTTAAAAAAAAAATCTTGAGGGTTAAAATAAAAGAAGGTATAGTTTGACATTAATAAATCTCATTTGTTCTCCTAATTTCTTTATGGTAGAGATGAATGTTGAATTACTTTAATCTCACCCATAATGTTACCAAGTAAGCTGTTACTGCTCACAACTGAGCCAGCTAGCTATCAATGTAAAATGTTGCAATTGTATGTGTACAAAACACAAGAGGTGTAACACTAAATCATTGAACTTTAGGTTATGGTTAGTGGTTGTCCTCTTACATACTTTAATGGAGCTGTGGGATCAGCAAAAGAGAGATAACAATCACTAAACTAGAAGAACTACTAAGATGCAAGCTCCTCCAGCCTGATTTTCTACCCTTGTTGTATCTCTGGTTTTCAATGGTTTGAGGGCAAGGAGCACTACATGCACAAAACCAGTCATTATGGCACCAACACATTGGGACTTTAGAAGAAGTGTTGGACAAGCAGTTGTAGAGATCAAAACACTGACGTCTAACTATAAGATGCACGGCATAGTCACATTTGAAGAACTTAAACATTTATATGATAGCCAGTACACATTGAGGGTGACCTCATCACCCACAAGAACATTCAAATCCCCAAAAAAACTAGATTCTACTCTACTACTTTTTTCTAAAAATGTAATATTTACCTGTCCACGGTTCCCTGCAGAATGTGAAGCTGATGACGTGAAGACCACTGTAGTGACGACCTGGATAAGTTCCTCCACAGTCTGAAGGCTTGAAGGAAATCCTATCAAGAATGTTTGGTTAAAAGCCTACTGCACATTTCTCACAGAGCATCTCATCCTACTTTTGTATATTTTTAAAAATCTCAAAATGTAATAACCAGCTTTTGTTTTTACATGCATTCATCATTCTACTTACTGTCTATTTCAGAATGTGATACTTTGTTTAAGTTTCTTAACATTTGTTTTACAGCAAATATCATCATCCAATCAAGATAAAGCCTTTTGGAAAGATAGATTATCCATTTAAGACAAGTTAAAACTTAATGTGAAGGGAGGGGGTTGACTTGGCGTCTAAAGCCAATTTACATGATATTCTACAATCTGCCCCTAACAAAAAAAGGACTACTGCAGGGCCTTAGGCTTTTACATACACATGTAAACATTTTGAAAGGAGCATACAACAACAAATATATATACCTGAGTCACCATTCCCCAGAAATCCATAATAAAATATCTCATTGATCCATTCCTGGAGCTCAGAATCTGCAGACACTTCACTGTCAGATGGATAATAGTATGCCACCATTGACTGGATGAAGCTGAGGACAAAATGTACCAGTATCATTACATTTAACTTAGCTGACGCTTTTATCCAAAGCGAATTCTCCCTGGAGTAACTAAGGACATAAGTGCCTTACTCAAGGGCACACTAGTGGTGGTATCCCTGGCGGGATTTGAACTTACAACCTTCCGATCTTCAGCCCACCTCACTATCCATTAGACCACCACTATCCCTATCAGGATGTGAATTGCATTTCCCCATATCTACGAGTGTGACATCTTGAGATTGTTGCTTCAATATCCAATTTAAAGTCCAGAATCTTAATACTTAGTTTTAATATGTGTCCCCCTATTTTGTCTAATGTGGCATATAATGGCATTAATCCTCAAACACCAGGGTTGACAGCTATCAAGCAGAAAGTCACCTGTTGATGATGCTCCACAGCCTCAGTGCATCATCTCTGAAATGAAAGTTGGGGATGGACTCCAGTCCTCTAGCTGCGATGTTTTCCGGCAGGCAGAGGGAGCTGTAGGTCGTTCTGGAGAGCCCCCTTCTCATTAGTTCTAGTTGTCCCTCTTTATCAAGTGAACTCTGAAACAACAAATACTGGCTACATTTCAAATGCACAAATTTCATTTTCCTCTACATAACATTTCTCACCGTTAAAACCCCAAACATATCTGTAGAGGCTAAGCCAACGTTTTAAGCCTCTGAGGATCCGCTATGTTGGCGTAATTGACGCACACAAAGTTTGCCAGGTGAATAAAAGTCTGATACAAAGTTTCCAGTTAAATACAGTCCATTGATTTCCTTTTGACTGGTGTCCATTTAATTTGCTTCATTTTCTCACAGAAAAGCCCCCACCTAGTGTCAGCAGAAAGTAATTCAAATAATAATTCCAAAGAAATGCAAAACACAATACATCTTAAAATATATTTTAAGATCATGTTTAATCATCCGATTTGTCTGTACATTGCTGTTTTAGTCTGTGTTCTTCTAATTAGTGTCTACAGTGTGCCTATTGAGCAACGTGGGTCAAGCCCCAATCTAGCCCCTCTCTCTCTGTCAAAGTGAATGGTTGCTGTAAAAACTACACTGCGCATGCTCAGAGTATTTTTCGATTCAATGTGTGCGGCAAAAGAATAAACACCATAGGGGCACTGTGCTGACATACCTACCAAACGTCATCTCATAATTCAGAGAGCCGATTGGCTGCAAGTACGTGTGCCGCGAAAATAGTAGTTGTTTGTGAAGAGGAGACGAGAGGAGCGTATAGCGATTCAAATCAGTCAAACGGAAAGAAAATGAATGAAGTTGACCATCTACTTCAGCTTTGGTAAGTTCATTTAAGTCATATCTTTTGTTGATCTTCTGTGTTTTGCCTATAGGCTATTGCTCTGCTGGATCGATTGATATTGTGACCTCGGTGATGTGTCTGTTTTCCTTATACCCCCCCCCCCCCCCCTCTCTCTATCGGAACCATGGATAGCCTACAGCCATTTGTTTACGCGTTTAAAAAAGCACCAGAAGCTTATACATACACAAACACATCCAAGTTGTTCGTGCCCCACCACTTTTGTACATATAAAAACGCCAATGAATGTTTGTATTCCCGTGTTTGTGTGAGTGTTCTCCATGTGGTCAAAAACTGTATGGCCTTCCGGCGGAACCTCTAACCACAAACATTGGTTCCTACCTTTATACCCACAGTGTTAATTGGCTCCTACAATATCTTTTTGACTAACTGCCGTGTTTTAATATTATGTATGTCTAGTTATTGCACACTGGGACAGGGTTGCACTCTGAATCTCGTTGTGTCTTTGTACAATTACAATAAAAGGCTTTAACTTTTTTTATTTGATCAAGATATTTAAACAGTTATAGAATTGACTATGTTGTTTAAATTGTTAATGTATGATTTCCATTTTTAAAAATATATTAAAAAGTCATACCTTTGAAAAAAATTGACCAGGGCCTAAAAGAGTCTCACGAGCAAGTATGTTTATAGGAATGGTAAATCGGTGATGGGGGGTCAGCAGCTGTAAGAAAGAAGACATAGGTGACAGTAATGAACCTACTGTAATATCATTGAGCTGATTCAAGTAAACACATCTCATATGGCCTGCAACACTGCACTCAAAAAAATAAATAGGGCTTACCTTGTGCAGGGGGTGATTCTTTGGGAGGTTGCGAAGTGTCGCCATTGTAAAAACTTCTGGCAGTAGATGAGTCCTCAGCAAATGACTGACTAATAAGTGATGGAGGGCATCTGCACTCCTTACAAACATTTTGGCCAGCATCCAGTCAGACTCCGAGTCGGTAGGCAGGAAAATTGGGTTCTCCTCTGAAGGTTGCTGACTGAGCTGAGGGTGGGGACAATTTTTTATTTTGTAGAAGGTATTCAAAAAAACAAAACTTAATTGAGATCACGAGATATGAGAAACCTGAATTGCAATGGGGAGTAGTTTCTTCTGTGGATTTAGGTACAGCAGGCAGAGAGCAGGAGTCACCACAGTGGGTTTACCATCAATAACTTTTGTGGAAAGACCTTCCATGATCTTGTAATCACCAAGGAATATATTGCCCTTCTGTAGGAAACAAATTATTATAAAACAGATAAGTGCCAAGTGAGGACAATGTTTAACACATCTAAAAAAAATGTATTTAAAATACACTGGAAATTCACTTTACCTTCATCTCTGCATTCAAAGAACTTCCTATGGCCAAAAAAGGTTGAACCATTTCCTCTGTTAAGGGGAAGTTGGATGGCAGCTTTGAGCAACGTTGAATTATGAAGGGGTTGATTCCATTGAGAAACTGGTATCCAAAAAAGTCGTCATCCTTCCAGTGCTCCGACACATACTCTGGGACATAAATTATGTATTAGTATAAAAAGGTGTTTAACAGAGCAGTGAAACACTTTACTGAGATCCTACCTGCCAATGGTGTCTTTTTAACCAATGAGGCCATCTTTAAGGCCTCAAAGCTTTCAAACTGCTGATTCAAATCTGTCAGACCTTTTAGTTCGAACTCAGCATATCTGGTTAAGAGAAAAAAAAAGAGAAATCACTTGTTATTGCACTGGATATTTGTTTTAGACACTTGGTCTTCAAAATAAGGTACGTCAGGGCACTTACATTTCTTTTTTTGAGTTTTGGAGTTCAAAGGCTCTTGAGAATGAAAACCTACTTTCTGCAGGAAGAGCATTCTTATCTTTGATATCCACCATGTATGGCAATCCTTCTGCATACGAAGCCCATCTGCAGAGTAAAACAGGAAATAAAGAGATACAAAAAGATATAAATCCCAATCAACAGTCATTGAGGTGCACCTTGGTACACTGCAAAATTAAGTTGATTGAAAACTCACTTGTAAATTATTTTTTGTTGAACCAATTCTTTTTTCCGTTGGTCTACTAGTTTAGGATGGAGATCTTCAAAAGCCTTTGTAGCTGTGTGTTTTCAAAGAAATACATGTACATTCTTAAATGTGCTTAAAATGTACATGACATAGCTTCTAACAATTACTTCACTAACCTCTTCCCCCTCTCAACAACACAAACTCCCCCTTGGAAAGCCAACGGTGACAGGGGAAAATCATTTCATCCCCCTCAGGTGTTGTCACCACTATTGTGGAGCAAAACCAATCCTTTTCCAAAGGATCTTTCTCCATTTTTAGGAAGAGAAGACATCCCAACGTAAAAAGTGTAGTCACAGCAAACGTTCCCACCTGGTGTTGTAAAGGAAGATGCATTCAGGATTCAATATGGGCATATATTAAGCTTCTACCAAACAGTTTCCACCCTTAACTTTTGTCCTGAATTCAAATGAAATGCTGGAACAACAACTCCTTCATAATGTTAAGAGAAAAAAAGATACTGTATGGACTATTACAATTCATTTAGTTTTACCAATTACCTTTCCATTTGTATCATCCAATCCCAAACTCGTCAACTGAGTGCGCTCCGATTGCCTTTCAGTACCGATCAGGGTAACATACAAGTTATCAAATGTGCCTGCATGCAGCATGCTTCCTGTGGTCACTTTCAGACTGTACTCTGCCATAATGCCTGGCTAGCTTCAACAACTGAAACACAATGGATAACAAACAACAATGATTACATGAAGTACATAGCTTTTCTCTACTCCAAAACGTTCAAATATGACCGCATCCAACATGCACAATCATGAGTGTTCTTGTTGAACTGATAAAGCCCCATAGAGAGGTAACCCACCTTTTCAGTTGAACCACCACACAGGTGTAGCAGGACTGTGATTGAGCTATTTGAAAGGAAATCACAGGTGTTGAGCATTCCCTAATCAAGAGTGTTGAGACCTCAGAGTTGTTTTCTATAAGGTCAGTCCATCAAAGAGGCCCAGAGTGAGAATCTGTCTTAAACACATTAAAACAGTAAGGAAGTTAAGTTGCTCTTATTATCACTATTTAGAATAAGTGCCATTCATAAATGTATCTTTAGGTAACTTTTAAGGTATCTTAATTCATTCAGAAGTGACCAGCAGAGGCCGCAGCTACACACATGCCATATCTTGGAAATGATTAATAAAAAGGATGGCCACACACCAAAACAACATAGAAAAGTTAACGGGTTAAGCTTTATTAAAATGTAATGTTCACATGTTTGTTTGATTCTTCATAATGTTCATAGTTTTGACCACATTTACATTGGTTTGAGGCTTTTTTCAGAATAATGGAAATATATTTTCAGAGAATCTGTGAGCCACGTAATAAGATTTGGCTGATTAACATGCAATTAACCAAAACTGTCTATGTTTGGGATGATAATATGGTATTGGTGTTTTATAGAAATTATATAAGAAGGAAAGATCTTATGTAACTAGCTGAGATCAGGTATTTCACCATGCAGTGTTGAAACTGGACGGCATGTCAGTTTGTAAGAAGAAATGTGGATGTGTTCAATGCTATGTCTTAATCATATTAAAGATTTCAGTTTGTTTTAAAATGGAAAATTGGATGTTAACATATAAAGCAAGACAATAACATTTTACATTTTCATTTTGTGAGTGATTTGAAGAATTCAACAAATACTTAGAAGGCTATAAAGACTTTATTAAATGGTAGTAAATCACATGCGTTGTCAGGCTGTCCTCACATTAATATCCATCTGTTTTGACTTATGTCCTGACACACCCTGGGTTGACACCCGCTATAGGGATCAGAAAGACTGAACATTTATGGTCACATCAACAAAGAAAGGATTAGCAAATCTTGTGTAAAGTGCTGGCAAAGTTTCTGTAACACAGAGATAATGCAACATAACCAACAATCTGCTTTTCCCCAATGGCTACTACTCAAAGGCAAACAGTTATACAGTATATCTTATAGAATCATATCAATCTGTTGTGCATATTTGTCTTCAAAAATATATATATTTTCATCTAACCAGAATAAAGTGGAACTTTCAGCACAAATCCATGCTAACTCTTTTTTTTCTCGTCATAGGGACACCCACAAACACAGACCTTCATTGTGAAAAGTATGGTGTGATTTATTTAAGGCTTCATCACAAGTGAATTACAGGTAGAGTTATTTGTTTTAATGACAGAAAATCTATTATTGCAACATCCACATATTCCCACAGTGACTCCCGTGCAGAAGCAAGAGGCGAGCCGCGTCGAGTCAGGAGTTAATGTGACGCAGGACGCGGCGCAGCGACTGTCCATCTCGTGCAGTGCACATGGCAGGAAGGGGAACGGGCTCCGTCTTGTGCTCTGCTGTGTTGAAGTGACACTTCTTGAGATGGTTCGACATGCTGGGGAGATCATTGAAACCCCATGATGACACCGGGCTGAAGGCAGTGCTGAATCTCCACACCTGCATAAATAAATAAAAAAGGATTACTGAATGAAGAGGTCAATGCATACTAATCATTTTGTGAAGCTGCATTCCCTTCTTTTGTTACAGCATCCACAATCTTATTCTATCTTACTGCTTACATTGATTTACAAAAATGTAAAATGTTATCCTAAACAAACATTATATATGTTAGGGGCACCCTCCAGAAAAATCTATCTATTTCAAACAGATTTGAAGTAATTATTCTTTAGTCTATGTTGGCTATGTATAATATTGTAGCATTTACTGTAGAGCTCCATCAGCTATTTGAAATGTTTCCTTTTGTAAAAGCACTTTTCTCAGATTTCAGATACAGATTAAAGGAAATATTAAAAATAACTGACATACAGTAACTTTATAATACAGGTTTTCTACTCACTCTATTTTTGATTTGCCATGATACAGTGCCAGGGTTACCAGGGCAACGTCTTCGCTCCCACTGCAGCTCCACTATGCCTCTTATCTGGAGGAGGCTGGCACACACCTCCCTCATAGTCCGTGACACCAGAGACAGCTGGCACAGGCTGAAACTGTCCAGGAACCCAGCTATATGCCACAATATCTCAATGGGAAGCCCACTAAGTTGGTCCGACTGGAAATCAACAGGAAGTTGAGCCCCTGGGCAAGGCTGAACCCCAAAGGACCTGAGGTGCCTGTCATGAACCACTTTGGCCCCCTGGGTGGATGGGTAAAACCTTCGCTGAGAGAATGTGCAGCCATAGTATGCCAGCGGGCAGCGGTGCTCCATCCAACCATTGAGACCAGCGTGAATGTCACCATGGACATTTATGAAATGGGAAGAAAACTGGTCCCTGCGCAATGACTGACCACAGACGAAAGGGAACATATGCTGGTAGCGAGGGTTAGGAGGGAGGTAGCGGTTATGTGGAACTGCCTCGACCTCCAGAGCCTCCAAGACAAGGCAGAGGCGGAGAGTGCGGAAAGGGCTGGGGTAGGAAAGCTGGGGGGCCGCATGGTCACAGGCAGATGCAGAAGCTATGTCCCCGACTCTAGTGTTGGTAACCAAGATGGCTGCAGGGAAAGTGAAAGTCTGTGTGCCAAAGTCAACACGGTAGCCATCAACATAGACTTTGTCAGAGATCCTTCTACACTCTCTGGACTCCTCTAAACAAAAGAACAGCGCTGCTGTGATCAGATCGATTTCTCCCAGACCCATGGGGTCTTCATCCTGCTCCAAATCTGAGGTATCTACTGCCTTGTCCTCCATTTTCGGTCGCAATCTATACAGTGACCTGTCTTTGAAGTAACCTTTCCGTCCATTAGGTAATGAACATTGGCCTTGGCCCCTAAAAAAATTGTAGTTGTGAAATTTACGATCATGCCCATGGTTTTCTAAAAGAGCTAGCCCCCTGTCTTCAAGCAACACATGACCAGCGCTCGGTGCCACTCCCTGTCTGACATGCACCGGAGATGCCATCTGAGGGGTGACGGGCTCCTCAGAAACCCCAGCGTTCATGTCATCTTGAACCTCAACAGGAAAGGCCTCCATTGCTCCCGACAGTGGTCCATTTGCAGGTTTTAAAATCTTTGGATCTGTTCCTTTGAGAGCCCCATTTCCTATCAAACAGCTAGAACAGACACTTTGCACCTCCATGTCTTTTTTATTTAAACCATCAGCGGCTACTGGTATTTTGATTTCTAGTTCATTCTTAGGGTCTCCATTGTCGCTCAATGTACTCATCGGAGTAGCAGCTCCACTGTTCACACACTCTGTGCTGCTGTCAACAGAGTTGGCATTGCTAACAAAGTCCAAAGCAGCAGCTAAGCTTCTTGCTGTCTCCACTGTGGCCTCGTAGAGTTTACCGAAGTGCTCCTCATTCAAGCCATTAATTCCACTGGCAATTCTCTCCTTTGCCAAAACTGACGGGGGAGGTTGTGGCTGGTGTGAGGATGATGAGTGTGAAGCTGTATCAATAACGGTGGAGGCCTCAGGGGCGGATGTAGGCGAAGATGAGCCCGTTTCCCTGTTTTCCTTACTAACAGGGAGACACGGCTCTCCTTCTGCAGTGGGTGACATGGCAATCACTTTGAGGGACTCGAGTAGTGTACGCTGGTCCTGAAGAGCAAGTGCCATGTCTAGCTGCTCCACCTCCTCCACTCCACGGCTCAGGCTTTCATAGGAAGTGTAGTCCAGGCAGCTAACGGGCCATCTGTTCCACTCCATAGTGCAGCACACCACTCCAGCTGGACACACATCGAGGTGAGCATACATTTGGTTACGCACCAGGTTGGCGGGGCAGCCATAGTCTCTGTTTAGGCAGGGGACCCTCATCAGTGGGCACATAAGGTGGTGCTCATCAACTTTGCAGGAGTGAAATACAGCCCCACACACTAAAGGACAGGTCATAATATCACAAGAAATGTCTGGTTGAGTTCTGAAGTTGCATCTCTGATTGAAGCAGGACATACAGTGAACATGATCTTCCTCCATCTTCAGACTCAAGGGGTGGAAGATTCTGAGTATGAGAAAATCCACTGTCCTGCCAAATAAGCAAAAAGAGCAAATATTGTCAGTATATAAGAGATGGGATAAGACAAAAAAACAGAGAGCACGGTTTCAATTTGTTGTGTCAGATCTTCTGTTGCATGATGACTTTGTGATAGTAGTGTTTTAAAACTTTTGTTGCACACATATAAGGTTTGGTGTAGTACCAGGGATTTTAGCCCACTTGTAAATGGCTGCTATATTTACTTCAGACCACCAGATGTCAGTCACAGTGCTTGCTGAGATCTGAGCCCAGAGCTTACAATATTAATTTGGAACAAATAGGAAGAAACATAAAAAAGAAATCTTAAGGTTTTGTCCAATCAAAACATTTATATCTGATATCTGATTGTGTACAGAGTGCTTGTGGGATTTCCTATCATTAGTATAAAAGGGAAACATAGTGTGAAAATAATGAATGATAAAGATAAGTATTACAGTGCAATTAATGCTGAATATCTCGAACAGACATAAAGGACGTTTATTGACCATTTATTTCATTACATCTAACATGGTTGCAATTGTATTTTGATAATTGTGCAGAAAGACTACTGAAAATGTAAACTTCTGCAACTGAGATGCACATCTAAGATGCTACTGCTGAAATAACACAGAAACTGTATTCTGTTTCCATAACCACTTTATCAACGATATATTAAGGGAATTTATATTCTGTCACTTTTACGAATCAGTCATCGGTCAGTTTACGAATGCAGCTTGCATGGACATTGCCAAAATACATCATCTAACGTTAAGTAGTCACTGAGCCATAAAAAGCATACATTTTTGTCATAACTAAATCCTGAATTGTTGCGAAATGTAGCATGCAACGATTCTGTTTAGTTGTAAAGGTTAAATCAGGTTAACTTAACTTAACAAGTAGCAAAAACAGAGCGCATATACAGATGGCAACCGAGGTAGCTTCCTACCAGGAAGACACAGTAAGTCGATTGTAACTAGCTTCACAGTTAGACCTTTAAGTTTACTTACCACAATCAGCACTGTACTAAAGGAACCGACGATGACAAGATAAGCTTTATAAACAGTTAACAATAGTTTTGTATGCCACCGTACCTGTTGTCAACATTTATTTCGCTGTTAAACCAACTTGTTTTGAAAACAATGGCAAGCTAGCTATCCTAGCCGGCTAATGTTGGCTAACAACAGCTCGGAAGTTCACAACAAGCTAACAGCGAGCTAATGTTAGCATGCGAATAGTTCCTCACCTTATCGTTGCGTTGGTAGAAAAATGTATGCTGAGATGTGTATTGTTGTTATATATAAATACTACTAGCTGCTGCTGTAGTTGTCTCTTTTCAAAAAATGCTAATAACAGCTAACTACATTCCTTGTCATCCAGCCCCTTTTTTTTCTGTTCAAAACTTTATTGACCAAGATGTTGAACCATTTACAGTATCATTAAAAGGCCTGATGGCTCATATCGACGATATCGACATTATAAAAGGTCGACAAAAAAGGTAAGAGAGAAAAAAGAACAGAATTGTATTGTATAGATATACACCGAACAGCTTTGTAATTAAAAAAAATACAAAAATGTTAAATCAGATTTGTATTATGAAGGTATGAGTTGTCAATAAAACGGTTTGCATGTGTCAATAAATTAAACCTATCCACCAATAAAATCTAATAATTCAGCTAAATGTTACACTGAAATGATCCTCTGCTTCCTATAACAATTGTATCTTCACCAATTAAAATGCTTTTAATTAAAATGAGTTATACAAATCTGAATTACATTTATTTGAGCTGTTCATTTCGACTTGGTCTACTTAATCCTGTTTAAAAAATATTCAACAAACACTGGATTAAATGTTTAATGATATACTTATTTATATAAATAAAACTCAAAAGTTGTATTAAATAAACTTCATTATTAAACGTCTTTCTTTCTTTATTGAAAAACAACCAACATGCAGTAACCAGTAACAACCAGAAGAGAGCAGTGTCCTCTTATTGTTGCTAAACGGCCTCCTGGCTGGTAGTGGTTGGACTTCTGCAGTTAACTGAGGGACATGCCACTTTTGGAGGTCGGGGTCACCTACAAAGCAGCCCCCCTGAAGCTGGGAGGGCTGACTCATGGACACATCAGCAGGACAGTGCTTAGTAATACTGAATACACTTGTCATGAGGTGTTGAAACAAACCCATGCAGTCAGTGGGACCATCACCATTTACATGATTTAAAAATAAAATTAAGACTGAATTCACAAAGAGTTGTCATACAACTCTTTATACATTAAGCTAATAAGCAGTTGCCGACATACATTTTACAACAATTTTAGCTGTATTAGATTAAACCTGACTAAATGTGGATTTTGCATTATGACAGCATTTGCAGACTGTTTTTAATGTGATATGTGCATATTTGATTTCCCACAAGACAAAGAATTGTGTTATTGACATGATTGTTTTACTGGTTCATATATAGTATGTTTGCTTCATTTAATAAATGGCCTTTTTAAAGTTGCCAGGCAACTACAGTATAAAACAATCTGATACCTGAATCCTAATGTTAAGGCCAGCATTGAAAGTATGATAACAGACAACTAAAAGGTCTTTGACTGATCGATACTAGCCTGCACCAGGAATACGGCAAGCAATCCATAGACTAAAATAGACTTCTACAAAATGTTGTTCAAAAACATTCTCTCCTGAACAATACTAGCCAACATAATCAAAAATTATATTACAGCTTAAGTCAACGCGCAATTGCGGTCAACCCACGCAGACAGCAGTCCTAGAATAAACCGAGTACCGCTGTCGCCCTTTGCCCTGAAGTGTGGCTGCAGTATCCAAGTAGTCTCTGCTTCCCAAACATGTCACTTTTATTCAGGTTCAATATCAGATGAGGCCTCCTGAAGCCCCGAGCACCAGCAGTGGCAGTGTCATTGCGACTCTTTTATACGTTTATTTGTGATTTATACCGCCTGGCATGAGTCACGACAGGACCCTACCAAGTGAACTGCATGCCCCCCCGGAGTGAGTCGTGTCTTTGCCTGGACTCATCCAGTCTTCATCACTGATGGGCTGATTAGTTTCAGAACTTCAATTTACAACTGGTACAGTGGGGGTAAACTCCTGCACTTGGGCAAGCAATCAGTGATATAGCCCACTCAAAATATATACTTAAAGTCATTTATTTTTCAATTAAATAGGTGTTTGTCTCATGTCTAAGTCTGTTTAGGCCTGCTTAAATGCCATCAATGACCTCCATTCAAACGCTAGATGGCGCAATGCAAACTGTAACTGACTGCTGTCCATGGTGCCGAAAACATCCATTGTGGAAGTCAGGTAAACTCAAATAGTGAACATATCATATATTTATTACGAGAGACAGGGGTGCATGTCGCCATGTCTGCGTGTTGTAAGTGTTTGACAGTTTAAAACCGTATGAACACCCAATACATACACTCAAGAGCTCAGCTGTCATATAATTAATTGGTGGCCAACGCCTGAGAGAGAGACCCGATATCTCTGTCCTTCTCAAAATACCAGAATTATAGATACATTCAATTATTAATTTAAGCAGCTATTTATGATGGGACAGCATTAACGGGATACAATCATGCTGTATAGCAGTTATGCAGCTAACCACATTTTTATAATAGTGCTGCTGAAGAGATGACAGTATCTGTACCACGAACATTTCCAAACTTGCTTGTAAAATACCATGCAAGAGGTAATCATATTACTAGTAATGGCAATAATTCAGTATCCAACTATCTTGCATAGCACTGCAGTTGCTCCACTGATGTAATGTATTATACCTGGCAGCATATATCCAGGTTTTTGCAGTCATTTTAGCTCTGATAAAACATTACCCGTCTTAATGCATGTCTTAATATGAATAAGAATTAGACATGTTCTAATGCAAGACGTGCAAGCATTGGAAGCAAATACTGAAAAGGCGACGGTTAACACGTTCGAGTTGAGAGAGAGAGAGAGACCGAGAGAGGGAGAGGGAGAGAGAGACAGAGGGATTCAAGTGATACAGCCGAGGACCACGCGCTACAGAAGACGGACGAAGGCATGTCTCCAGGATTCAGGTAAGTTTTGATGCAACAGACACAGAAAAAGCAGCTTAAACTATGTAAGATGTAAATAGAAGAATGGAAAAAGATAAACAGATTATACGTTCATCGAGGCATTTGGGAACATACTATTATCTTGAGCTTCTCCCTGCTTTATTATCATTCGTTTATTGTCATTATTATTGTAGTATTATCATCAATGAAGGCTACTTTAGATTGCACGGTAGAAACGAATAATGTAAGGTGCGTTTGAAAATAAAAACAACCTTGGCTGTCTTTTATTCATTCTCATGTAGAATTGAAATAGGTGGTGGCTATGAAAACATGTAGTTTCTTGGCTTTATTTATATATTTATTGTATTTATTTATAGACACTAGCTGAGTCAAATCGGGAGGGATGTCTGTGAGGATGACGAACCTGGGCAACAGTCCCAAAGACGTCCTTGTAATGTGTTTGGAAAGCACGCTGTCCACGGTGCTGAAATCTGTCTGCATGATTTTTCTCAATGGACAGCGAGCACAGCACCCTCAGCCTCTCCCGGTGCAAAGTGTAAATAATCGATTGTTTGAGACATTTTAAAGTACCTCGCTGCTCCTTACAGAGCTAACCACCTGCACGGTTGGGCATTTCCCAGTGGACTGCATTCCTGTTCAGCCAATAATGCTCGCTGATCAGGTGGGTGTGAGTTAAATCCCTTGCTCAAAGGCACCTCGATGTGAGCTGATGGGAGAGGCATGACGACTGTTGTCAGCTGTAGGAATGTAAATCAGGGCGTAGATGGAAAGGAGCATGCGTGCTTAGTCAACTCTTCCCACATACCAGTGTAGCACATCTGGCCTGGTTTTCTCCAAGCTTACATTACACAGCAGTTTGTCTTCTCTCTCTGCAGGTTCGCGTGGATATGCCCCGGGTGTCGTGCTCACAAATCATGGTCTCTTGGATAAACGTGGATGTATTGTCAGACAGCAGATAGTATGCCTGCACAGTTGGCACGGATCACGCGATGTGGCACAATATGGCACGCGTAAAGATGGGTCTCCTCGCTCTTCTGTTTCTCCCCACGTTTTTTCTTCCGCGCCTTCGTGGTCTCCCACAGCAGCATCTATGAGCGGGCGGCGGTCCCCCGTGCGGTTGTCCGCTCCGTGGCTCGTATGGATGGAGACGTGATCATCGGCGCGCTCTTTTCCGTCCACCACCAGCCGTCTGCGGAGAAAGTAGCTGAGCGGAAGTGCGGGGACGTCCGCGAGCAGTATGGCATCCAAAGGGTGGAGGCCATGTTCCACACGTTGGACCGGATCAACGCGGACCCACACCTCCTCCCAAACATCAGCCTGGGCTGCGAGATCCGCGACTCCTGCTGGCACTCCTCTGTGGCCCTGGAGCAGAGCATCGAGTTCATCCGTGACTCCCTCATCTCTATCCGGGATGACAAGGACGGGTCCAAATGGTGCATTGACGGCACCCCGTCCCACCAGCCTCCACCCACCAAGAAGCCCATCGCTGGAGTGATCGGACCCGGATCCAGCTCTGTGGCCATTCAGGTGCAGAACCTCCTGCAGCTCTTTAACATCCCGCAGATCGCATACTCTGCCACCAGCATCGATTTGAGCGACAAGACCCTGTTCAAGTACTTCCTGAGGGTCGTGCCCTCAGACACTCTGCAGGCCCGGGCCATGCTGGACATTGTCAAGCGATACAACTGGACCTATGTGTCTGCAGTGCACACTGAGGGTGAGACTCCTATCACTGACCTCTCTTACAGTCAAATCACTATATTGTTGTTGTTCTTGTAGAAATGTCACCTACCATCTCTTCAATGTGCTCAACTATTAGCATTTAGCGTTTTAGAGAGAAACCTACATTTGTTTTAATATTTCATGCTATCATTTGGAAAATATTCAGGATACTTATACATTCCCCCCCAACATACGTTTTACTTGAGAGATAATTACATGCACACTTTCTCCATGTCTCTGTCTCAGTCAGTCTTATCAGAGCAGGTAGTTGCAGCCACACAGACATGTGCCTCCCTGCGTATATCTTCATCATCTTCATCATTTTTATGTTGTCTGGAGATGAGGTTTGATGTGTGGACATTGCTTCAAGCATCTTCCCACGCATCTAATGCACCATCATGCAGCTTTGTTTGCATTTATTCTTTAACGTGTAAGTATAGTGTATGTTTAGTAAACAATGAATGGTCTCATCTTTTATCTTTCAATACAATCTTTCAAGGTATCCTCCAACTCTTACTCCTTGGATTTCTTTCACATGCTTTGGCATTGTGGAACCAAAGCTGGAGGTTTTTGACTGTTATTTGTACTTGCGGCAAGTTTTAAAATCAAAGAACATGATGGAACCTTTTGAGCATTAACAATTTAGGTGTCCCTTTAGAAATGTTAAATTAATTTGATGGTTAAGTCAGGAGGGTGAGGCAGGGATGAAAATGACAGGAATGTTTCAAATTTTACCCGATTTATGGAAATTAAAATAAATGTCTTATCTCAACACGAACCCCTGCGATAATAGCTTTTCATACTATGATGGGCTAGGTTCACAACTGGTTGGGTAGACAGAGTAATTACTGTGAAGTGAATTATGTCCATAGCTTTTTTCCCAGCCAGTAGTTTGCACCCAAAGCACAACTGCAGGCTATATTGCAGGATCCCCCCTGGGGAGCTCACTGGGGGTGAAGAACATCTTTGGAAAATCCCAATATAGTCATCTGATGGCAAGGGGCTTTTTAACACAAGTTGCTGTCAGATAGATGAAGAGAGGTCGCTGTAGTACCTGACCACATAACTAGGTGGCGTCAGCTGTCTGACCTTCAACATGCACCTGGTGTCTCTAGGCTTGCCCTCTGGAGCCAGCAACATGATTTACTCAAATGTAAGGGATAAAAGTAAAATAATTTCCAAAAATGTTGCAAAAGAACAAATGTGTAAGCTATAGTTGAAATTGTGTTTTTGTTTTTTTAATTGCACACACTGTAAATACAAATCCTTACACTTTAGCTTCAATTTCCTAAGAGAAAACAGAGGAGACTTCACATTCGAATTTGTTTGATGCAGACCTTACTCTGACCTTTGAAGAGTCATATGTAAACCCACTTGTTTGTTTAGCTCCATCTCTGAAATAGTGGTCACGACTGGCTTAAGCTCATGAGTTTTCTCCTTCCACCACTGTAGACAAGTTACAAATGCAGCGCGTTCCCTTAGCAACAGCTAGGGCTGTGAAATTGTATAAATTGCCTTTCCTGATTATCATCAGTCTGGTGGGAATACAAAAAGCAGGTTTTTGGTAATCATTGTCAAATGGGCTGTATGCACACACACCTACCTGTCTCACAGCCTAGATGGAAAAAGTAAAATAATTGGATACCATTATTCCCATTTACCAGTCACAAAATGAAATGAGGCAAAATATCCTCAAAGTACTATTGGAAAACCAACACAGGCGCCCGTTGTGGGCCATAGTAAATGCATTACTGTGACGCCTATTTCATCTATCGTTTGTACTGCTCCATAAAGAGCCATGCCACAAACAGATGGAGTATTCAGTCTACATCACCCATATTAAGGGACACGGCATGGATGCCCCAAGGAACCTGTACTCTCAATAAGGCAATTGCATTTCAAATGTTTTCAGAATTCTGTGGATAGAGGTACTTATTTACTTTTTGACAACACACACACCCACACACACCCACACACACACACACACACACACACACACACACACACACACACACACACACACACACACACACCACACACACACACACACACACACACACACACACACACACACACACACACACACACACACAGAGAGAGAGAGGAGAGGAGAGAGACACATGTTCAAGCATGCACAAGTGATTGGATTGTCTGTTTAATCCAGCTCTCATGCTAAAGAGCTGTGGGCTTTATCAACAATCCAGACCGTGACACAGTAGCACTGCAGTCCGCATGGAAATAGAAGATTTGTACTAAAACAGCTTTGCAGGGCTCTTGATTGTGATGCTGTGCAGTTAAAACAAGGATAGCCATCTTCACCCCTTTTGGCTTTGATTGCAATCAGGAGCCAGGAAACTCTCCGACACTCATTACGAGAGGATCTGAATTGAACGCATTAAAACAACTGCTGGGGGGGGAGAGGGGTGGTTGTTTTAATGTCACTGTTGGACATTAATTGTCCAACAGTGAAGTAATTAGAAAGTTGAAAGCATTTAGTTATGAAGGCATGTTATGGTTGGCACTAAAACATTTTTTTCATGGCAACTTTGTAGTGCCATAACCAGTGTATTCACACCATATTCACAATGTGGATACAATGAAAATGCATTTTACAAGGAAGATCAAGATAAGGACAGAATGGTTTCCGTCTGAATTCGCCCTGTTTAGTAACGATCCATTTTCTTCCTCACCAATAGGAAACTATGGGGAGAGTGGCATGGAGGCCTTCAAGGAGCTGGCCTCTCTGGAAGGCTTGTGCATTGCCCACTCGGACAAGATCTACAGTAACGCGGGGGAGAAGCACTTTGATCGCCTTTTGAGGAAACTACGGGAACGTCTGCCCAAAGCTCGTGTGGTGGTGTGCTTCTGTGAGGGCATGACTGTCCGAGGTCTCCTGATGGCCATGAGGAGGCTGGGGGTGTCCGGGGAGTTCCTCCTCCTCGGCAGGTATGGATGTGTTGTTTTCTATCGTACCTTTTGATTCACAGTTGACAGCATCTCTGTGGATGGCAAGAAATCGGTTAACAGGCTGGAAGGCTGCGATATGCTGTGTTGTCTTCCTGATGTGCATGTCACCAAGGCAACAGAGAAGTATTAGATCACATTCCTATAGCACTGAATAGAAATGTTCTCCAGCGATGAATAATTGGTATTTCTGTCACAGACACAAAACTAGAGAGGGAAACAATGCGTCTCGTCTATTCTCTACATGTTGGGCGGTCTCTCTTTTGCTTTTTAAAGGCAATGCGAGGACATCAAGAATCAACCGAATTGTCAAACTCTTTTTTTGATGATGAAACCTCCTCTTTGGATATTCTCCAATATTTTTCTTTCCATTTTACCTCGTTCTTGATTTTCTTTTTGACAGTGTTGAGTGACAGTGGCTGTAGCTGCAATCTGAGTCATTGCAAAAGGGCAAACAGAGCCTTCTCACACACTTATACAGCGGCACATTACACCATTAAATAGTACTCGAGGGCCATTCACACTTGTTAGTAAAATTCAACAACTTTGATGCTCCTTTCAGTTCATTCATGCGATACCTCTCCCCCATCATTTCAGAGAGGGGCGAGGTTTTTTGGCGTTGGTCTGTTGTAGGGCACTTGTCAGCTGCTTGTCACAAGAGGAGTACATTAATAAGACAGCTAAGGATGACTGAGACTTGTAGCCGAGCTAAGCAGTATTTGTTGGAGATTAGATAAGCACTGCATGAGTGCAGCTCAGGATTCCAGCCATCATCTTCAAACAGGAGAAATATCCGAGACAATATACTGAATAGTAGCTTCTGTCATTACTGTATGTTCCCTCAGATTTTGGCGCATAGTAGTCGATTGTTTTGTACCTCTACATTTCTTCATAAAAGCAAAAGGTAATTTAGTCATGAAGACTCATGGCCAATTTTGTTTGGGTGGGGCCCTTTTTGAAATGTACAATTTTCAGAATATATTGACCATGCCTAATCTTAAAATATTTTAAGATTTTAAGATTACAATATTAAGATGTATTTACCATTGATGTTTAAATAAGATTGAACTGTACATACTCACTGTAGCACTAAATGTGTAATAATTTGCAGCAAAAAACTGTTCCCCAACAAATGGCCTGTTTTTCACTCATTTCACCCGATTTTTACTATCTTTTTCTTACTAGGCTTCAGGCTGAGAGCCACAGGCAGTATAAAGATGTCACATTGAGATATGGTTTAACACTGTATTGGTTTGGGTCTTTTCATGGGATCTGTTGACAGTAGGAAAAATGCAGACAACCTCAAAATTGCCTGGTTGAATAGCTACAGCATCTAATAGATGTCAATTAGTACACCTTGTTGCATTTACTTGTATGAACTTACACACATAGGATTATCCAGTCGAAGGAACACTCCTCTATTGGCAGGCGCTGAAGGATTTGTTTCTTTTCATTGCCATTATCCTTGAGGAAGCCTTTCCTGTTTCCTGTAATAAATCCCAGTGGTAGAAACAAAGAGAAGAAAAGTGTGTCTCTTACCAGCCTCTGTTTATGTTGTATGTGTTATATTCAATGCATATTTAAGATCTTGGCAGGGGAAACCACTCTTTCTTTGCAGTTGGAGAACATGCCTTTTAAATTATCCATTATAATGACACTCTAGGGTTACATTCCTTTCCATATCTCTCCTTTAGCTTGTTTCCTCCATAGGAGACGGTAAAGTGGGTCTTTTTTTAGCTTTTGTGGAAGTCTCCATGGGCGTAAGAAATGCTTCTGGGTCAGGGAGAGAGGAACGAAAGATGAGAGGTAAAAGAAAGAGAGGGAAAGAGAGAAGGAGATAGACAGAGTGTGTAAAAATGACAGAGAGGAAGTCTGGGCCAACACAGATGCTAAGCCATGTGTGTGTTTCCCGGCATGTAGTGATCAACTGAATGAAGCTGTCAGATGCATATTATCTCATCAAAGGGGTTTTCTCTTCTTAATTCATGCTTTCACCTCAAAATAAGCCTCTTTGATGAAGTGTGTGTGTGTGTGTGTGTGTGTGTGTGTGTGTGTGTGTGTGTGTGTGTGTGTGTGTGTGTGTGTGTGTGTACACAGAGAGTTACAGAGAGTTGTAGGGATGTAAGATTCACAAAGACAAACAGAGAGTGAATGAAACAACACAGGCCACTCTGTTGTTCTTTCATTGAACATCTTCTTCTTTTCATGCTCTCTTTTATTACTGAAAATGTATTTTAAATAATCTAATATGCATCAAGGCACCAATTGACCATGTGTTTGTTTAAGGGGTCACTTATAGTGATGAACCAGTAGCCAACACATGGCTATAATCCTGCCAGAGGAAGCATAATGAGACAGGCCCCATCATAGGTCCAAGTATCTCCTTAATCAGACTGGCACTGTTGGAGTCCTGCCTTTTAAAGCTTTGTTTTCTATGTATATATTCTATTACAGCATCCCCATCAGGCTAATCAGATTAATGATTAAAATGTCAAATCATCCAAACAAAAGGCATCACCCCTCATCACAGTTAACATACAGAGTTAACAATACAACATTGAGGATATTGTTGTTTTTATCATTGCACTGCCTCAGGGTGGTCAGTATAATTTGTAAGCCAGCAGGTTTCATCAACATCAGTGAGACGGTGAGACAGTTATTGGTTTATACGTCTCCTTGACCTTTTACATCTCACCATTTTATAGCACTCTGCACAAACAAACTAAACCGCTTAAGAAATGGCATACAAGACATAACAAATATTTGGGAAAATCCAAGAGCAGGCAATGTTGTGGATGTCATATGTGGAGATGATCATAAAACTCCACAGAGGCACAATACAGTCTACGTAAACTGCAAATAGACATGCAGGGTTCTGGACGTGAGGGCTTTTGTTTCAGCTGCTCGGCTAACCTGCTCTTCAGACGAGGGCCAGGTGTGGCAGTGTGCTCGACCCACTTTATCCCCGACCTGCAGACTCTACTCTGCATCACTTCAACACTTTACATCCACTCTGCTCGGCTATTGTCAGTCAACAGGGCTCTTGTCTTTCTCTCTCTGTGATGTCCATCATGATTCAGCTGCCTCCAATAATCTACAACATGTACACACGGTATACGCGCACAAGAGACAACATTTATCCCCGGCATACACTCTGGCACACAAATAGAGAGACCCGACATAGATGATACACTTCATTCCAATCAAGAAGACATGATGTCCGTAGTTTTGTTTTGTTAAAGGACATTACATTAAGTAGATTGTACTAGATGAGTCACATATCCTGTTTAGGCATAATAAAGCGAGAAGCACAGAAAATCCATTTATAAAGCCTCATTAAAACTGAATCGTTTTTGCACTTGCACTGGAAGTGATTAGGAGAGTCTATCAGTTCTACAATAGGTTGGATGATGATAGATAGGAGTAGATTTGAGATTATTAGCCACCATGAGAGAAGTAGAACATGTATGTAATGAAAGACAAAGGCAAACACAGAGGAGATGAGAAGGATAAGCATGGCTGGCTGTAGATTGTGTTATGTTATCATCCCTGATCTTGGACCCTTGTCTTTCAGGGGAAAAAGGTACAGTAGACGTAGTGTGACACCTCAAAGGAGCAGTCTGGTATGAAAAGATAGTTCAGCAAAGCATGTTACTTTGACACACGCTTTGTTGACATTTCCTTTAAAGCTGCACCACTCAATAGTTGAGATAAATATTACTAAACGTAATGTGAAAGGTGCCACTTGTAGTCACAAACTCATTTAAAGCCACATTGTGACGTATTGTCTTGTGTACTTTGGAGGACTTGTTGCATAAAACACATTTCATAAAAGCCTCATACCCAGGCTAATGGAGATGTCATCTGATAAAGGAGCCTGTGGGAGTTGATGTTTTTTCATAAAGCGTTTTTTTTTTATTGTATAAAGTGTTGCTCTACCTTTTTAAACTATCAAAGACATAATTCAGCAAATGGCAGAGGCATGACAAACAGACCTTGCCGAAATGAGTGAGCACAACATGACTCCAAATCATTTTCTCAAAGCCTCTCTGAAGTTGGTTCAGCTTTAAGCGAACACGTTTAGGACAGAAATAATTCTCACTGTAGGGAGGAATCATTTGAATGTCCTCAAAGAGCAAGCAGCAGCTACAGGTGAATATAATACATAATATGAACAGAATATAGGAAACTGAAATAAAGTCTCTATTCCAGGTTATCCTTAAAACAGCGTTATCGTCTTGAGAGTACAGCCACAAGACTTGTAGAGTGGCGTTTATTCCCATCAAGCTTAATGGGGCGTATTCATACTGTAAAGCTTCCTGGTACATAGAGTACTCCAAGTGACACAATTCTGACATTTTCTAAGAGTGTACACTCACAGTCAAGACTAAATTCCATATAATCATTTTTCACAAAGCACCTTAGCCATTAGAGAGCTCCTGAGGTGAACCACTATTATGAGTAGGGAGGAGGACTTTTAAGAGGCTTAAGAGCTTCTTAGGCAGAGGAGAAAAAATATATATCCTCCCATGCCTGCATCTTGGCTTGAGCTGTAACATTTGCATCTTAAAAAGGTTTTACGCTGTTCTCAGAGCTAACATTTGCTGATTCTGTTTGCTTCCATTGCAGTTTATCTGTTCGCTGTCTTACTGCAGATTAACACGCCAACCAAAGCTGCATTTTTTCTAGACTGGACAGAAATTGACGAAACCTGATTGATTCTTCCCCAATTAATATCAAACAGATTAAGTACTAACATGGTCAGCATGGTAAATAACCGGAGAGGAGAGAACAGAGTGTGCTACATAGAGTGCACATGATACTGTAAAATGGCCACAGACTCCTTGCCTGTTAATCAACCACAGAGAACAATGCATTGCTCCCAGGAGGGTGCTGCCTTATTATTACAGATCCACCAGCAGCATGTTCCTGTTAGGTAGCTGTGAACAGTGCCCGCAGCCAAAAAAAAGGCTGTTTTTTCCATTTATACATTTTTGTTTGTCGAGATCATTCATCTCGTCACCACAATCTTTGTTTTACTATAAGAATAAAAAATCCAGGCCCAAAAAAAGTACCCCTTTTTTGTTCTTTTGGAACCTCCTTAGAAAATAAATGTATTTGCAACTAATTGTAAAACCAATTACATAACACAAAGACACTTGATAGGAGTCAAATGTACCTTGCATCACACATCAGATAGACATTTGGCACAGTAATCACAATTGGACGTCGAGAGTGTACTCAATAAGACTAAGAAAAAGCTCTCTGCCTGCCAACAATTGAATGCGTACTCTGTCTGTTTTCGTAATGCTTTGTTGACATTTGCAGTGTCAAATACAGCTGATTCAGCTGCAGGTAAAACATTTATTTACTTTTTTTTTATTTGTAAATTACGGCTCTAGCCTTTTGAAGATAGATGAAACACTCAAAACGCGCTGATTTCTTCCAAAAAGGCAGCAAAAGACGTTTTTGTTGCAGTCAAACACTCAAATAAGTGAAGTTGAAACACAGGCTTAATACATTTAATAAATAGACTCCTAAAAAAAGAATGGTTCATAAATTAGATTTTCTAATTTAAGAAGTGAATGTGATAAAGTATGTCTCTGAACTGACAGAAACGCACTGTATCTCTGAGAAATATCTAACATGGTGTGTCTTTCATTAAACTCCCCTGCAGTTAAACTGAGCATTACAGTAAATCTCAGAATCCTAACTGAATCTCCACCTACTCAGTAATATGAACACATTTCCATTTAATGTTTTTTTTTGTATCAGCTTTGAGAGATAGAAACACATCTACAATGTATTTTGTTATCACTCCTTCTCTTCCTGTTCCCCAGCACCCAGCCTAGTTTCTGAGAGGCAGCATTTGAACCCACCTACCCATTTGCCCGGCTGCTCGCTCTCTTGCAATTAGCGGCATTCATTTTCTCTCTCCTTCTAATGCTACTTGAATGGTGTTATTACTAAACATCATTTGCATAAGCTGCTTTTCCACATGTAACGCTCATTTCTGCCCCTGTTTTACACACACAGTTTTGGTCCGGGTCCCATTTTGAATGCTTGCCGCTTGTTTTTCTTTTATATTCCTGACAAAATGGACACTGAGACAGGAATGTGGATGTTCTGCCTCTGTAATGGCTTTGCACAAGTCATTAGCAGGGCATGACTGTGTCTTTTGAGACTGTGCTGAGGTGCAAAGAAAGCTGTGACCCGATATATTGTGTGTCACATGCATTTTGGCTGTCCTATTCGGTTTTCTATAACAAGGAGACCCAGGTTTTGCTCTGAGCTTTAATAAATGGAACGTTTAGGGCGCCAGAGAGAGAGAAAGGGGAGTTGTGGCGCAACACAGTTAGCTTTCTTTTTCCTGTCATCTCTAAGGCTTTCATCTCCTACCCATCTCAGGAAGGAGAGCGCGGAGGATGTGGAATCCTGCCTATTGACTTCGAGTAATTTGGCAAATAGCGGGGCGTGAGCAGAAAGAGATTCTGTCTTATCTCTGGCAACAGCACTGGCCAAAAGCGCCAAATAAATCTGTATCTTTTTCATCAAGAATGAAAGATGTACAAGGGGTTAAAACCGATGTTTTGTTTCTTGTAATTTATCTTTTAGAAATGATTTGCTATCTGACCTGCAAAGATATACTCAGGTTTATGAAAACTGCTTCAAGGACTTATTTGAATGCAGAAAATGATTTCCATTTAGTAACTTGATGGATATTTAAAGTTTAAAGGGGACCTATCATGCAAAATGCACTTTTGTACGTCTTTTATACATGAATATGTGTCCCCGGTGTTCCAGGGAACTCACCAAGTGTCAGAAAACACAACCCTCTCTATTTTCCTCCATACCCAAATCTCTAAAAAAGGGGCTGCAACGGATCTGATAAAAACTGATCCAGATTTGAACACTGTCCTGACGTCAGGACGGTGGCGCTACGGCTATTGGGCCAACTCTCCACCTATCAGGGGAATGTGGGGTTGGGCCACGGCCGGCCATTGCCGCTCGAAAGCGCTGGAGACGCTGTAGTACATATGCCAGGCCTGTAAGTGGCGCTGTAGTCTGCCACAAAAGCAGTGAAGAAGACTTCCCGTGCATGGTTACCATGGTTACCCTTCTGTTTATTCCCCGCTGTGGCTTTTTTTCTCCCTCCCCAAAGCGTTTGCTCCTCCTGCTGCTTTAATTCAATGCAATCCCTCCCCGTCGAGGCAAGCACTGTAATTCTCTCCGGTTAGTCCACCAGCAGATGACAAACACCCACCTCTCCGCCTCTTCCAAGGAACGAGGGGACCGTGCGGCAGAGTTTCAGTTAGGTTTTCTTTCGCCAGTCAAGATGTCCGTTAAAGTTTAAATCTTCCGGACAAAATTAGAAAAGTGCCGGTCAAAGGTCTTCTTTGTTATTTATTGAGCTTTTAAAACAAATGAATAACGACTCTATATAATAATATAATAAAACACGGAGGACGGAGATCTATTTTTCTCCCCCTCTTCTGACTTGATCAGAGCGGCTCCCCTCTCCTGCAGGGGGGCGTGGTCAGCTGCAGCTCACAGAATCAGCCCCGTAGACAGCAAACAGCAAATAGAGCGAAATGAGGCATGGCTAAAATGCATGATCTGTTTGGTATTTTGAAAACAGAAACGTATAAATATACCTTATATAGGTATGGCCCTACAATATATCATTTAAATATAGCATGATAGGTGTCCTTTAAGTTTAATTAATTTAAAATTCAAGACAGATTTAAAAATAGACGGATGATGGCATTCGTGCTTTAGATACTGCATGACTGTTTGGAGCCTGGAAGCACAGGCAGGTTTTTCTAATCATCTCCAGTTTTCCTCTTCCCCTTTCCAGGATTATCTTGAGATGTGCGTGGCATGATCCCCGACAATGTGCTCCACTCTCTTGCTAGGCTCACTCCCCAGAAACATATTCCTTGCGTTAGGCTTTCAGTGAGAACACAATAGTGACTGAATCATTACTTATGAATGTAAGGACTCGGAGAGAAAGTGATGCTGGGGTGAGCTGCGACTGAAACAAAAAAGCAGAAGAGAAATGTTGAGCGCCAAGCCTCCATCTTAACGTAATTCTCTCTGTGTGACATTATTCTGTCCTTTCGCACTAAAGCAATCTTTATGCAAGTTTAGTGAGAGTTTAGTGGGGCAGGAATCATGTGCAATATCATTTTTATTACCAGGGCAAGATTTACTGTACCACCAGAATAAAAGGCTTCGTGTGCTGCTTGCTCTACAGTCACCATGGAGATATTGTTTGGGCTCATGATGGAGTCAGTGTGATCGTCTCACTGCAGATCTGTCATTCAGTCTGTCAGCATGGCTACAAACACAATGGTCCCTACTTGGGAAATATGGCTGACATCTGAAAAAATACTCCCGGAAACAACAGCAACAAAGATGGTAATTATGAGAAAAGGACACATTGTCTACACTCATGCAAAAGGGGCAGGGCTGCTTGCGTTACTCGTACACACATGTGAAAGTATATTCTAGTGGAAACATGATTGCATCTGTTTGGGTTTCACTAAGCAAGGAAACACAATGAGCAGCATCTGAATATTTATAACACGCCTCTGATGTTAATTGAAAGCAGCCACACATTGTCAAGGACATCTCTTTCCTTCCAATTGATGCCTAGTGTTCCCTAGTGCGAGGAGATGGGTGAACGACATTGGAGTGATCAGAAATAGCACACTGGCTTTGCATCTGGACATAGCTGTCACATCCTGATTTGCAGAAGCTGAAATGCTTTCTTCTTTGGACAGCTAATATTGGGCCTTGTGAATATGACATGCATACATAAAGAGAATAGTGAATAAAGCAGCAACACATTTAAACCATACAGCAACTGATTATTGCAGAAGAAGTTTTTTTAATATTATTGCTTATTTCAGTTTTGCTATTATAAATCTTAACAACCTAAGGTTTGAGGCAGATTTAGTAATTTAGTAATAGTATGCACATAAACCCCCAGGTGGGTTCAGCATACAAAGGAAATGGCACATCGCAACCTGAATTTTGCAAGCTCACAAATAATTGAATGACGCATATATTAGACCTTTAAGGTCCAAGTCAAGCAAATGTAACCTGGCATGTCATCCCTGACTTAATCTCATGTGCAACTTCAACATTCACACATTTGCATTTATTTAAAAAAAGATTATTGCGAAGATGTACAAATTAAATGACATAAAGTATGTTATCTACAGTCTCTTGTTTAGGCTAGTTGTCAATTTGAAACAACATGCTATATTTTTTATAATATAGTTACATCTCGCAGTTGTAGATGGAGCTGCCATTTTGTGGTCCACGTTGTTCGCATGTGTGTACACTTGACACAATGCAGGACAAAATGTGACATTGTTACATGTTTTACATCCTTTTTCCCTCTTCTGAGGGAGATTCAAAACATGGATCACGAAGTAGTTATATTATTTGCAATAAAGAGCAACCAAAATGCCAAAAAGGACTATGGCTAGATGTAGAAGAACGTAGGAGTCTTTGAGCAGCAGTGTTCCAACTAACCTTATGTAATGGTTTGGAAATAAATGTACCAACTAATAATAAGATCTTGAAATCTAACAGTCCCTGCTACGGCTGGAATTGGATGCAGAGCTTGTGGAGGGTTTTATTGGTGAATTAATGTCCCCTGGTAGTGAGAAGCAAAAAGGATTTTCTCCCAGCAGTGTTCCCTGTCAATACAGAGGAGACTGATCCCCCAACTCAAACTGGGGCATGATGAATTAGTCAAAAGCAACTTGGATGGGCTTTTAAAGGCTCCCCGGCTCACCCAGGGTCCTCTGTGTCACCTCAAGAGAGCCCTGCTGCTGCCGCCATCTAGCTCACCAGCCACCAGCACTCCTACTTTAACTCCACAGAGTCTCAGAAATAGAGAAATGTAGGAGAATGGGAGAGTAGGGAGGAAGGGATAAAGGCAGAGAGAGTTTTTGGAGCTGGAGCTTTAGAGTTGAGCTGAGGAGAGAAACCCCTTTATGAATATTCCTTCCTTTGCCAGAGCGGTTTCGAATTAATTAAGAATGCTGTGGGATCATCATAGAGATAAATGTAGAACACAAAACAAAAAATACCCCTAAGAGCTCCTGTTTGTTTGAAATTAAAGAGAGCAGTGGTGGAAAACAGCTAAAACATTTAGTTAAGTACTTTTTTTTGTTAAGTTTAATTTACTTGAGTATTTAATGGTATTCTCTTTTAATATCTGCTCTTCTCTACTAGGTTTCTGAAGGAAATACTGTATGGTTACTTCACTTTATCTAGCAGCTGTCTTCAAATGTTCATCTTGCAACATATGATAAATTGTTACGCACTGTTTAAGCAAGGTTAGCTTATGAAGTGATTGATATAACATGTGTGTCAGTAGACATATCAATAACGTTGCACCTTTTACGGAGAAAATGAGCTCCAGGAGTACATGCTGCCATTTGAAAACTATTCAAAACCCAGGATTTGATCTTTGAACCCTATGAAGTATGAAGGCTGTTAGATTTATTGAGTTGAGGCTGGTGGAAGCCCATAGTCACTTCTAGTTCGCACAAAAAACCTCTCTCAAAATCCATCTTGTTACAGCCATCTTCAAGAGAAACAACATGTATACATATCAATATTTTCAAAAGATTTACATCAAATTTTCATTTTCAAATAGCCCCAAGTTGCCCAAGAGATACATTTTCAATGTATCTCACTGAAAATGAGATACATTGAAAATAATCAAAAAGTAAAACAGTAATGGTAGTAAATGAAGTTTGTGTTTTAAATACTAATCCCAACATGATTTTAATTGTAATATTCATGTCATTCTAGTAATTAGACGGTTGACATTTCAAGATTCAAGATTCAAGATATTATTGTCATATGCACAGTAAACAGACAGTTACACCGTACAATGGAAATCTTACTTTGCTAGTCCACCCTACGCAAGTAAAATACAGGAATATAAAAAATAAATAAATATGACCTGAGCTCGTCCAACAATCCAACATATATAATAAAATACAAAAATACAAAATTAAAAGTAGTGCAAACAAGTCTATTGTGTCTATTGTGCATTCGAGTGGTTTTTCACAACAGATTAAAAGTTTTTCCATTACCTAACCTACCGAAACTTTTGTTTGAACAATCGCATACAGCAATTAGGAAACTCTTGACTTCCCTATCATCCTGTTCCTCTTTTTAAAGTAACTCTTCCTGTTCATCCTCCAGGGGAAACAGCGCATGTGATTAAATCTCTGCCCTGCCAATTAATTCATGGCTTCATAAATATACAAATGTGCTATCAAACTGGAACTAGATCATCCGGGAGCGTCGGGGGAGCTCTCAGTCTACTCACTGTTGTATACTACTCTATAAATGATCCAGCTGTTGGCATGCTGTGCGTCTCTAAACAATGCCACACATCATCACGTCTCAGTAAATCATCAGAATGCATTCAGCACATTATTAGGCATTTGGCGTCAAAGGAATAGCCTCCTGCTGACTTTACTTGCAGAGACAATTTATTTCTTTTATTTCTTTTGAGGATAAAAATGACATTCAAATGAGTTTAAACTGTCAGGATTGTTTTGTTGGTTTTACTAACTATGTCACATACATATTTCTACTTTAGCTGTAATTACCTTAATTAAGTCTCATAAGTAACATGCACAATGGTCTTTTATGATGGCTGAAAAAGTATCTTTCCTTATAATATCTTATGTTTTTTGGTGCCGGATCAGAATTACACTCAAATGAATAGAGTTTGTAACGGTGTTATGGGTCATTTTGAGAGGTTTTGTTATTAAAAAAAACCCGATTACAATGACAAATGACCTATTTTGCGTTTGAGGTATGAGGATTGTTTCTTAAATACAAGATCTCAAAGGCTTAGTGTTTGCATTTGTGATTATTCTTATCATTGCCAATAGCTATAATTCAGTATTTTGCCCTGTGTCACACACTTCATCCTTCTTAAATTAAAAGTTAAAACAATTTAAAGTAATTATTTAAAAACTGTAACTGTATTTAAGGTATTCTCTGTTTGATGTTTCAACCCACAACCTTTTCTGTCTTCAGTAAATCTGATAAAGTAAAGCTGATAGGTTAGTTGAACAGCGTTGACTCCTTAATCTTCTTAAACAGGTGTTTAATTCCCGTATGTCAGACTCAGGTTATGTAATATTGAGCCTTCCAGTATGTAGCCGTGAACACTGAGGTGACATTAAATCAGATTTTGTCCCACTAAGCGTCTCTCTGATGGCCGAGCGTTTTTGATGAGCTGTTTGGAGTTCTGCCAGAAGCCGCAATCCTGAGAGAGGAGAGCGAGAAGAGAGAACGTCATTTTACTTCATCATAAACTCTACTGCGAGAAACAGTCAAGCATGTCTTCAGTGCCTCGTGCATTATTCATGTGGAGTGTTGAGCAGCACTTCCCCCTCTTCTCTCTCTTTATCTAAAAACCCAATCTGTTTTCCACTGTTCTGTTAGAACAAACATGTTCCACACTGAATTGTATTGAACAGCTACCCTGACAGGGTAAAGTACATTTATGATAAACACATGGAAGACATATGCACACATCGATACAGGGGCGCGTGTTTGTGAATCCATCTGCACTCTACATGTTGTGAAGAGAGCAGGAGGGACAGAGACAGTATTCACTTGGAGCGAATTAAGAAAATGTGACTGGCACCAATGACATTCACGTGTTTCTGACTCTAAACTCAATTAGGAGAGAGACTCAGTTGATTTGTTCCTTTTAAATATACAGCAAATGTTTTAGGAACAGGCTGATATTCTTACACAAAGAATAGGACATTATTTCACGATCCCATATTGCGCTTTTTCTTCTTCTCACCATTATCACACACTGTTCTCATCTTTAACAGTAATTGTTGCACACAGTATACATGTATAATTCAATGGATTCTGGCCTTAGACTATACACACCTTTGCAAACTTAACACATTTCAGTCAGACAACTCACATGTTAATCATTGGTGCTCCAGTTGACTGCCTGAACTAGCTCGCAAGCTTCCCCCCATTAATGGATTCATACATCTTCTGCATAATCCCTTCAAATGTGGACATTTATATAAAATCTGTTATGTTTCCAATGCATTTGTTCTAAGACACAAGGATGTATTATCTTGCTTCCCACATGTCAACACATATTAAGCTGGCTCTGATAGTTGGAACTGTGAAGGACGAACAATTTCAAGCCAAATTCAGAGCGACATCACTATAAAAAGAAGAATGGATTTGCTTACCGTTTTTTCACTTGTAATAGTGAAATTAAATGGAGCGTTGTATTGGATATGGCTCTCATGTTTAAGTTTCTGGGTTTCCTTCCAAAACGTAAACTTGAAAGCCAAATTGATTTCTGCCTCTAAAGGCAAAGCCTGATACAGGTTGTTCATCGGTGCCCCAGCTAATTGTTTATTTGCTCTTCGAGTAATAACAGTGCCTTGCTACTTTTGGAAATAACTTTAGCTTTTTAAAGACTTGCTTCTTCAGTAGGAACAAATGGGACATGGTTGGGATGTGAGAAAGTATAAAAAGCCAGATTAATAGAAAGTAATTAATATAATTAATAGAAAAAACGCCAGCCTTGTCCACTTAATGTCTACTGTACCTCCCAGCTGGAGACATTTGAACAATTTCTGCATGACTTGGGCTCTAATTCCAGGATTGTTTTTAATACTAATATCCAATATGTGTAGAAATCAAAATGTTTTTTTTAGCTTGAGAAGATATATACAGTATACCAGCTGTATCACTTTGGTTTCAAAGTTTCCTCCTTCCAGGTGTTTGGCCGAATGTCTCCTTTTTTCTTGACTGATGGTAACTGTGGACATAAAGGTCAGAGACTGTCTCCTGCGCACGCACACACACACACACACACACACACACACACACACACACACACACACACACCCACACACACACACACACACACACACACACACACACACACACACACACACACACACACACACACACACACACACACACACACACACACACACCCTTATCCATCACCCAGAACATCCCATGTGTGCGAGGTAATTGGCTCGCTGGTGAGTCATAGGTAATTGGTGGGTAGGAGTCAATAGCTCAGGTATTTCAAGGCAGTAGCCCGGAACCACTTTGGAGATGGAGAAACACAGAATAAAATACAGCTGAAAACCCCACATAGATTTAAAGAAAGAGCTGAGCTTAAAGTGGTGCTGTGTATCTCGAATTAGTTTTTCAGGGTCCCTCTCTCTGACACTGGCTAGCTGTGTGTCAAAATTGGCTTGGTAGGTTTCAAATTCTCGCACAAAGGGTCACACAAGTAAGCTGAAGGGATTTTGTAAAGCCTACAATTACTCTTGAGGCACTAATGGTGAGATTTCCATCCTCTTAAATTGAGGATTGCTGGGTTGGACTTCAGATAAGCCTGCAAACAGTGCTGCCAAGTTAATTTAACATCCTACAAGAATAGATGCTGTAGTCTAGCTACCTGTTGTTGAAGATCAATATTTATATTAAAGCAACACATGACCTAGAGTTTGGGTTTGTGCACAGATGTTTTTATGTCATTAGGTCTGCTGCTGTTATAAAAGCGTTGACATGAGTCTCCCTGTGAACAAAGACACACCAACATGCGACTCACAGCTGCTCTCCTTCAGTAATTCCTTTTACATTGATGTTACTGCTGCTTTAATCGCTGCTCTGTGTATTCAAATCGTTTTTTGCGTGGTTCTGTTTTTATGCTTTACTTCCTCCGTATTCCAAACACTCTTTTAGATGTGGAAATGACAATGAATCAACTGATTATTAAGGTTTGTGGTCACTCACATTGTTTGCTCTCTTTCCCCATCAGCTAAGCATCAGATCACTATTCAAATGTACAATGCAAGCACTGTACATAAGTTTAATAGCCAAACAGCTGACTATTTGTGAGTTAAGCTTTCAAAAATGTTTCACAAGGAACTACGGTCTGTCTGCTAAAAGCAAAACATTCATTCAGTAACAGCTGTAATCCAGAGTTCAGTTTGAAGACAAAACCTGTACTGCCATGTCCCGCTAAGAAAAAGACAATAAATCATGTTGGAATGGAGAATCTATCATTCAAAGTCAAGTTTGACACCTGGTTTGTTTATGTGTATCAGTAATGCAAAAGGTGTTTTGGGCACGTCAGTCTGAATCAACAGTTGTGTGTGTATATTTAGTCTTTATTGTCCCCAAGGTGTAATTCATTTTCACATGCATTGTACACGTCAGAGAGAAATACACACAAGAGCACAACAAGAACATACGATGACAGACAACACACTGAGGTCTAGTGCTCTGTACCTTCACATGGAGAGCAGCGGGGTTAGACGGTGATTGAGTGTGTGTGATTTCCTGTTCCACTGATGTTGCGATGCATGCAGTGGCATTATTGTTCAACTCTGCGAAGTTTGGGTGTGGGGAGACCGATTATCCTGTGAGTTGGGCCCTGTTTGTAATACGATACGATACGATAATATTTTATTGGTCAGATCAAGTCTGAAATTTGACTAGCATCACAGCAGCTCCATGTGTAACATCAACATAGATAAATATCAAGACACAATACATGAACAACAAACAAACATTTAACATAACAGCACAATCACTGAGAGAAAAACATTTTCAAAGACCCTTTAGCGTACATTTGATCTGGGATTTAGCTCTGTATTTACTGTGAGGATTGACTGATGCACAAAGGAGTGTTTCAGTCTGACTTTATTGAATCGCGGGAACCCTGTATCTCAAATTAGATGGTAGCATATTCGCTGTTATGGTTGTTAAAGAAGCAGATGGAGCATTACAGTGGGATGGGCAGAATAATGCTTTGATGCAACACCAGGGGGAGAGGGGAGGCAACATCTTTGAATATAACAAATGACTGATAGTCTGAACAGTCCAATACAAGACTCATACTATACATGTACAGTATAGACTACCACCACTGTCAAGTAATGCTTCTCACTTTAAATGATGTCAATCTCTTTCATAACATTTAAGTGGTCCCCCTGCGGTCATTGTGTTAAAGACTCTTCCTCTCTTGCTCCTGCAGTGATGGATGGGCAGACCGTTACGAGGTGGTGGAGGGTTTTGAGCAGGAAGCAGAGGGAGGAATCACCATGAAGCTGCAGTCAGAGGTGGTCAAGACCTTCGATGATTACTACCTGAAGCTGCGTCTGGACACCACACCAGGAACCCCTGGTTCTCTGAGTTCTGGCAGTACCGCTTCCAGTGCCGCCTCGCGGGCCACCCACGGAGAACAAGAACTACAAGAAAGTGTGCTCTGGTAGGTGACAACAAAAAAAAAAAACAATATGCTTTACTCTTTTATCTTGCTGTCACAGAGGGTAATAATGAAATGTATCTTTCTCTCTGTTTTCCTTCCCGAATATTCTCTCCCTTTGCTCCCAAAGGTGATCATGGTAATTTGAGTTTTCGGCTTGCTAATACCATTTAAATAACAAATGAACAAATTACAAATCCAATTAAGAATTTGAAAAAATATTCAATTGAATTATCCATACAAACTAAAATTAACTCAGCATGCTTTTAATTAACTGATAAATCAAATTCATGGTGTGGTTTTTTGATGACTGTTAGTATCTCAGAGCAGTACAGTCATAGTTGCTTTTTACTTTCTTTGTACATACACGTCTTTTATTCCAAAGACCTTCAAGGTGGTAAGTGCATTTTTCTTGCCACTACTATGGTGATGGTTGTATCAGAATTGCACCTGCACTCTGTAAGCGTTTGACTCATCCAAGAGAGGAAGAGTTTGACTGATGCTTTCTTTAACACAACACTCTCTTTAATGTGTTGAAACTGCCAATTTTGTAAGATTGTGACCGTGAGATGTCTTGATCTTGACAGAGTCAGGCTCTCGGCCAGAACGAAGATTGCATTAGTCAAACTCTGATGTGGAGCACTTGGGCTTGTTTATAGTGTATGAGGAATAAAAAGAAAATGGCCCTACACTTTGAAAATTGCACAAAGGAATGGCTCACCCAGCACACACAGTTCACCTCGACAGTCAGAAGCACATGAAATAATATAAATAGATCTCACCGTCTGCTGTATGTGCATGTTGATGTGAACAATATAGACAACAAATACCAATATTTCAAAGGGGGCAAATAGACATTTAAATTCAGTCTCAACATTTTGAACAAATATCTGCATACAAGGATGTAGATAGTTAACATTTCATATTTGTATTTATACCCTCCAAATCTTGTTGCTGTTGACTGAAGGGACAGGGGTCTTAATGAGGGCAGATGGTGAAGTGCAATTTGTCATTTTCAGGCTTTTGGACATTATATTATATAAGGCTTTGCAATATATTCTCCGTGTCTGGTTTGGCTAATTCTAATCATGCATTGTTGAAACACAATGTTTCTACTGTGTACGTTTGAATGCAGCAAAAAACAAGGACAAACAAGAACAGCTTCGTTAATGGTCACAATTTATCCATCCTTTTCATGCCCTCTTGTTTTTCCTCTCTAACAGGCAATGAGAGTCTACATGAGAACTATGTTCAGGATAGTAAAATGGGATTTGTCATCAATGCCATCTATGCCATGGCTCATGGCCTCCATGATATGCACTTGGAGTTGTGCCCAGGGCAGCCAGGGCTGTGTGAGGCGATGGACCCTATCGACGGCAGCAAGCTGCTGGACTACCTGCTGAAGATATCCTTCAAAGGAGTCTCAGGGGAGGACATTTATTTCGATCAAAATGGAGACACCCCAGGAAGGTAAGAGAACGAAGAGGTGGTAAGAATATACAAAATGGCAGGAAAATGAAAAAGAGATTTCCTATCATTGACGTGGTTGTAATCTATGATTTTACGGTCTGCTACTAATTAGCAGGCATGTACATGCAGCACAAGTGTGCACCAATCTTGAGCACAGAAGGATGTAATTAGTTTGGACTGGAACAGATTCAGCGGATTGTCCGCTCTAGCAACCACTTTCATCTCTGCTCAGTCCAACAGACAGCATTGACAGTCAGAAAACATGGCCGTGTCAATACTCCGTCAGCTAGAGGTCAGGTGGAGCACATCCTGGTTAAATGTAAGAGGAAGCCACAGTGCTCTGCCACGAGCTGTTTTAGGGTACACTAACAGGAAGCTATTTTAGTGACTTTGCATAAAAAGGTTTGCTAAGCTGCAATATTTGTATTATTAAATTACATGTCACTCTGTCATTCTCCCCTCCCGCTATATCTCCCTCCTCCTCCTTCTTTCTCTGTGATCTTTAACTCTTCTATGTTCTGTCCCTCTTCTAGTCTTTTTTATCTATTGTAACTCTTGTCCTTGCTCATTATATCCATCCGTCCCTCTGTCTATCCAGGTATGACATCATGAATCTACAGGGTGTGGGTGAGGAACACTATGACTACCTAAAGGTGGGCTCCTGGCACGAGGGCATCATAAGCATAGATGACGACAAGCTGTGGATGAACCACAGTGACATCGGTGCGCTCAGTCTGCAGCGAGCCCTGCTCCAAAGGACAGATCAAGGTAGGGATTCAAACCCTCCAGCGTTAGATAAAACTCAACCAGGTTCATTCAGCCAGAAAAAACCTGACGTCTAATAAATCAATAGTCAATAACAGTGGGGATCTGACTCTAGAGGTCTAAAACTATCAACAAGTGTTAATTCAACACCAATGTTATAATTAAATACCAGCAGGTCCAATTTAGCGATTCTAAGTAGCTAATTTAACTATGGATTCATTATGCCAGGTAAAACATACAATGACTTTCACAAAGACTTTTTCCAAGAAAGCCAACACAAATGGGATGCTCAAATTCTCTCTTCGAGTTGTTTTTGAGTAAAAATGTGATGTTGAGGTAGTAAAATCAATATTCTGTGTTTATGTGGCATACTGGACTGTTAAAAATATGAGGCATAAGGTATAACCTTTGGACATAGCCAGGCAAGCTGCTGTCCTGGTTCCAGTATTTATCTTCTCCTGTAACTCTCGGGCCAGAAAACAACTTAATGTATTTCCCAAAATGTCAAATTGTCCTTTAAGAAGTCATCAAAGAATTTTAAAAAAATTGTCGGTGTTGTCGTCACTCTGAACTTCTAATGGTGATAGAGATGAAGGGTCCTTCTGTTGGAACCATGTACGTAGATAATGTGATGGCAATACACCCAAGTAGGTCAGTTTCAGGTATTTCTGTTGGACCAAAGCGGGAGACTGGCTGACCGACCGACATTGCCATCCCTCGGTCCACACAGCTTCATGGCTAAAAATACTCTCAGAGAGTGCAATCAATTAAGACAGAGATGGCATTTCCCCTGTGCTCTCCAAAAACTTTTTTTTACTGGTACTGTGTCACTGCTTGGATGTGATGCACCACTCCTGCTATGAATCTCGTAGCTTCACATTTGTCCTCTTTGGTCATCATACAACATATCCCTCAGCCGGCAAGTCATTTTCTTTGGATGTTACTCTGTCCTTACATTTTGACATCCTTGGTTCATCTTCTATGAAATATTATCTAAATGCATTAAAAGGAAAAAAAGGAATTTACGATCCCTTTTTTTTTTCCGGTCCTGAATAAACATGTTTGAAAACGTAAAATAGTCACATAATCTTGTGTTTTTCAGGATCTCTATGATATTTCAAGTCTTATCTGTCAAAACTAGTCACACAACATTTAGGTTTTGAACAGGTGACGCATCATTTCTGTGGCATTTACCCTACCTGGCTGAGGAGAAGGCCAGTTGGGACAGTAAATAATGAAAACTGTTATTGTGCTCAGAATGCAGAAATGTGCTTGTTTTTCAGTCTAGCTGTACAGTAAGTCGCCCTGAGGGAGGGGTGCAGCCTCTCTGCTGGCTGCTCTTGCTCCCCTCTCTGCTTTGTTTTCTGCCCCACTTTCACCCTGCTTTACATATCACAGTGCTGGTAACAGCTTATCTGGGAGCAGAATGTAAAGCAGCTGGCCTTGTTTTATAAACAGTAATGTCTGGGGCTCAAGAGAAAGAAACTTACCTCGTCTTTGATATCCCCTTCATTACTTATTTAGGCTGCTTTGGGTGTGATGTGCTTCTGGTTTGATGAGTGTACCTAAGATGTCTGTGACCCCTCACCATTGACCTCTCTGCTTACAGGTGATCAGGAAGGGAGAGGTGAGCTGCTGTTGGATCTGCACCACATGCAAGGACAACGAGTACGTCCAGGATGAGTTCACCTGCAGGCGTGTGAGCTGGGGTGGTGGCCCGACGATTACCTGGAATGGTAAGTTGGAAAAAAACCCAATTAAACACACTGAGGCCAATCAACCTTTTTATGACAAATACTTTCATTTAGTTTTCCAGCAAAATACATTACATAAATGTATACCCACCCCAAAGAGATACAAATACATAAATGTTCAATTTTTGGTAATAAATAATAGTTCAAAATGAAAGTTTGTGAAAAGGTTTTAACAGTGAGTTTAAAAGCTGGTAAACAAGTAGCTATTTACTATCCATACAGTACATGCAGTATCTTGCGTGCTAATTTGACAAGGTTACATGTAGTTCCGTTAGCAAAAATGTAGGAATTTCTTCCCATATGTGATAGAAGATATCAGGGCTTCTCTCCCATGGTTATTTAATAGTGTTTTCTGTCTACTTTTGATTTTATAAACATTCTTCGTTTGATTCACAGCTAACCTACATCTGCCTGCTCACTTAGTCAGGTCATTCATATATTATAACACCACATCACTAAAACAGCTCAAAGCCTCTAACTATTTTGGGCTCTCAAAAAATCCTCCTCCCCCATAAGCCTATTCACATCTTAATCAAACCCTGACACCGTCCGTTCACTGGTACTTTTTCATCATCCAGGTCCTATGACCTTGCCTCTCTTGCATCCACAACCCACAGCCTTCTCCCCCCCCCCTGCTCCTTGCCTTGTTGTGACCCAGTGATTGTTTTGACAGCCGATTTATAGAGTTGAGAGCAGCTCTCAGATCCCAGGTGTAAAATCCTATTACGGCCATGAGGGGGGCTTGGGGATATATTTCAGCAGTCTGTCGAGGAAGAGATTTCTCCCTTCACTCTCATTACATGTACCTATCTGGAGAATACTAATATAGAGAGTTGGTATTCTATTCATAGAGCGAGGTTGTACTGTCCACTCATTTGCTCATTTAGGGCAGGATTTTTTTCTTAAATACCTTCACAAAATTCTATATGACGCTGGCTTTTCTCTGAAGTCCATGTGACTCTACAGAGAGACCTTGTTCAGCACAAGGAGTGAGCTTTGTTTTTAAATTATTTAAAGGTCTCCCCAGCTTAGATATGTAATGACAGCATAGGTTTTTCGAGGAATGAGGGATTTGGAAGATAGTGTAAGAAGAGATCCAGATATGAGCAGTTCATATTTGCCCACCTTTGTCTATGGACGCAGTGTGGCTGGTGCCTGCCAGGTGGGTGGTCCAAAGAAAACAGTTTAGTGTGCTTCAGTGCTCTTCAGACTCTTCTCCTTTGAAAGTGGGCCTCAGTGGTGTGTTTGCAGTAGTGCTTTACCTCAGTGTAAAAACTGCTTTAAACTTTCATATTCACAGGCGTACCTTTCACATTTTGTGTTGAGTTTCTGAGGCTAAAAGTAAGGTTGTTTGAAAATGTCTGTTTCTTATGATTTGACATATTGGGAATTAACAAGCAGACCAGAAGTGGGTTTCAGTGTGAATAGCCTTGCTTTTGCTGGCAGTGACTGGAATGCTTTTAGCAGCAGCAATGTCATTTATGGATACAGGGGAAGGTCAAGGATGTCAGTTTTCTCCCCATTAAGCCCTGCACACTTCCGTCAACGTGCTCATCATGACAGAGTTGAGACAAATAATCACATAACATACACATTAGGCATCAAATAAAAATGAGAGATTTTTGACAGAACTGGAGATTCTTAATTCCTGAACAATCTTAGGGCTGATCTTTCTCTACACATCTGACTACCTTGTGCCTCCAAATCTGTGTTGCTCTCCTCTCTTCCCCCTCTCTACTGTCTGCTCATTGGTCCTTTTCAGCTATTGTAATGTAACTTTCATTCAAACAAAGAACTGCGACAGAACTAACAAAAGATTAACCTGATATCTCCTTTGCTTTTGTTCCAGGCTGTCAGCCGCTGCCTCTGAAGTATCTGGACTGGTCGGATGTGGAATCTATCGTGGCCGTGGCTTTCTCCTGTGTGGGAATCCTAATCACCTCCTTTGTCACGTTCGTGTTCATCCAGTACCGTGACACGCCTGTGGTTAAATCCTCGAGCAGAGAACTGTGTTATATAATCTTGGCAGGCATCTTCATGGGCTACATCTGTCCTTTCACCCTAATCGCCCATCCTACTCTGGTCTCCTGCTACTTGCAGCGGCTCCTGGTGGGCCTCTCATCTGCCATGTGCTACTCTGCCCTGGTGACCAAAACGAACCGCATCGCCCGCATCCTGGCAGGCAGCAAGAAGAAGATCTGCACCAAGAAGCCCCGCTTCATGGGCGCCTGGGCCCAGGTGGTCATCGCCTTTATGCTGGTCAGCGTGCAGCTAACTCTGGAGATCACACTCATCGTTCTGGAGCCTCCTCTGCCCGTCAAGATCCTACCCCAGCATTCGTGAGGTCTACCTCATCTGTAATACTAGCACTGTAGGCATGGTGGCGCCACTGGGCTACAACGGCCTGCTGATCATGAGCTGCACCTACTATGCCTTCAAGACGCGGAACGTCCCGGCCAATTTTAATGAGGCGAAATATATTGCCTTCACAATGTACACTACCTGCATCATCTGGTTGGCCTTTGTGCCAATCTATTTTGGCTCAAAACTACAAGATCATAACCACATCCTTCTCTGTCAGCCTCAGTGTCACAGTGGCTCTGGGGTGCATGTTCACGCCTAAGATGTATATTATGCTTGCCAAACCAGAGAGGAACGTCCGAAGCGCCTTCACAACATCTGATGTGGTGCGAATGCACGTTGGAGATGGGAAGTCAGCTCAATGTGGGACCAACAGCTTCCTCAATATCTTCCGCCGGAAAAAGGCTGTCTCTGGCAATGCCAAGTGAGTGCCTTTTTTAAGATGATTATATTTGGTAAGAAGCACAATTATAAGATGCCTAAACACTCAAATTGTACTGTGGTTTGTCCAAAGCTGATCTGTTGGTATTTTGTCGAAATACAATCATTAAAAGTAACATGAAGGTGCTTATTTGATTTTTTTACAACAATATTTGAGTGTTTATGCTTGATTTAATTTGTCCAATTTTAACTTTCCAGATCAGACCTAAACTGATGCATTGATTAAGAAACAGTAAGCATTGAACACTGATTTATAAGGCACATCCCCCTCCCACTGAGGAACATAAAATAATACAACTGAAGTTCAGCTACATTTAACAGACAAACTGTGTCAGCGTTAATTCAAGTATATATTTTCCGACATTTAAATTATATATAAGACTTGCATATAACTTTTTTGAGATTCACAGCAGCAGTGACACTGGACAGGTGTCTAAAGTAAGGAGTTGGGCAGAGTATGAGAGTGATCCCAATATGTTTACGTGTTGTCTCTCACCCTTGCTATGCAGCCTCTCTAATCATCTAACCCTTAAACCTTCTGAACTGAGCAGCACACTGTCTGCAAAGTGTCGAGGCTGGCACATTGTTGGCATGGTGGTCTTTGAACTTCTTTCCTGGAGACTGCACTGTCCACTAAGACATTTTATCATTATAAACAACCATTGAGACATTTGAAAGAAAATCTGTGAGATTACCTCAAAGTTTAGATTAAAAAAAGTGGAATGTTGTCTAGAAACCTTCTGTTTATTGCATTTTAACAATTGCATTTGATTATGCTTGATTTTCACGAGTAATATAAAATAAGCTATATGTTAAATATATGGAATATCATTTGTTGTGACTCAGCATCAGTTTTGTTGTTGTTTTTGTTCAACAACAAAGCCTATGCTGCTGGTTCAAGTGTCTGGTGAATTAAAGGAATCACTTGCCTCTGTGATCCTGTCACTTCTAGCTGGGATATGGGGAAAATGTTTTTGACACTGAAGCCCTCCAAGAATAAGTTCTGCCACCCTGCCGCTTTGGTTTATCCTGAATTAACCTCACATTTAACTTTTCTCAGCATGAAACGCCCCTACCTACCTCTCCAACTAATCACATTAGAGCCAGTCCTAGCTCTGTCTGCACTAAAACTCTGTGTCAGTTCAGGCATCAACTAAAGTACAAATGCATGTTGTCCCATTTAAACTATAGAAGCTTATAGTTAAGACAGAAGGAAAGGAGTTAGGTGGCTCTTTATTCTGTACCTCAATGTTTAAAGCTATTTGCAGATCATAATGCTGTCTGCAGCACATTATGACTCACAGTGTTTGGTGACACAGTAGATAAATGTAACGCTCCTTAGAGCTCATGAGTGAACCCCTTATCAAAGCTGTTAATGTCAAAGTCACGTGGTTAAAAAGTATTTTAACATGCATCAGAAATGTGTGAAATGCTGCTGCTCTTGGTTGTGTTATGTTGCTGCTATGCTGATGTTGTTTATCTGCAACCACCTCTTGGTTTCCTGTGTTAGTAACTTGGGTCTTTATCTCGTTCATAGTTCTAATGGCAAGTCTGTGTCATGGTCTGAATCAGGTCCAAGACACCCTCCAAGGGGGGGGGAATGTGTGGCACAGACTGTCTGTGCATGTGAGGAAACAGGAAGCAGGCTTGAATCAGACGGCGGTCATCAGGCCCCCTAACTAACACGCCCGACCCCCACAGTTGTGAGCCTCCACCTGCAACCGTGGCAACAGAACCCCGACCCCATCAAGAAACCGCGCGTGCGCTAAGCCTCTGTACAACCTGGAGGAGGAGGACGACGAGGATTCGCAGCGTCCCCTCTGGACTCCCTCTTGCTCTGGTCAGATGCAAGGGCTGGAGTCTAATTTAGATAAGCCTGCAATCTTTTCTGCCCTCTCATTTAAAGGGCTGCACTACGGAGCGCTTGCAGGGGGCTGTGGTGGACACACACAGCTCCTATGCCCCTGCACTGAATGACAACACCGCCAAGGAGGCACACCCTGCCAACGAGCCTTTGAGCTTGACCCCCCTTTCAGCCTCCTTTGGTCCCACGAGTGGGGGTGTTTGATGAGGAGGGGTCCGAGGACGAGTCACTGGACCTCTTACAACAGCTACATTTATGATGCCAAGGAGGAGGAGGGGGAGGAAGGGGATAGCGTGGATTTAACTCAGAACAAGCCATATCTGGATGGATTCCCTTGCTCTGTCCCCCCCCCTCCCCCTTCAGAGACTCTGTGGTGTTCGGGGGAGTATGTCAGCGACTCCCCCATCATGGAGTCGATGTTCGGGAGCCCTCCGAGCTCAGTCTACACGCTCAAAACATGCTCCATGACTACGCACACAGCTCCTCAACACTGTGAGTGCGAAACAGGCGCTGACACAGTTGTGCATCACACAGACATTGCAATTGTCACATACTGGTTGACACACACAAACAGAAACATACTGTACAACCTAATTGTATTATAATTTCACGTTTGTAACCCTTTTTTCCCTGCCATTTGCTTGCTTCTATTTATTACTCTGTTTTTAAAAGTAAGGGGTTAATCAAGTGATAAGTAGACAAACACCAGGAACCATCCATGAGTGCTTACATTTCTGAAGGGCTGCCGGTGCACAAAGCCCTTTCTGGAAAATGTTAAACTGGGAAGGAGTGCCAAAAGTAGACAGCTCTCATGCCAAATTGTGATGAATTAAGAGACACTTAGAGACAAATAAAGGATGTAGTTGTGCTTCTCATAATGGCAGTGCAGTTAAATGGTCTATGGGGACAAATGGAAAGAGAAACATTCTGTGTGTATATATGTACACTGTTAGATACAACCAGAGACCAATTTAGCTCTAAGCAGTGCAGTAGCTCAAGTGCATTTCATGCCGGTTTTGATTAGCTCTGCTGCACATGTACAGGTCTCTTATGTGTGTAGGGCAGTAGCAGCTGCATTGAAAAACTTCTCGCCTTTTTTTTTCATTAATTGATTTCACCTCAGCTTTCTCTCACCCAAACTCATCGCAATTTAAATATTACTGAGATTAATTAACAAGAAACGTGCAGTAATTTGGTTGAATATTACTTTTATGTGTTGCGAGTTGTGCACAAATATTATCACTGAACTGAGATTCTGCTGAACACTTGCGCTGTATGATTGTGGTATGGGTATAATGTTCCAATCAGAGTTGTTATCAACCTACATTCCTGCTTTCAGTTTTTACGATGTAGCTGATACAGGTTAGCGCGATTGTAGATGATGGCGATGTTGTGTATTCAGTTTACACTCAATCATAACCCTGAGAACCAGTTTTACGAGCATGGGACGTGATAAAGAACAACTTTTGCTTTCAATGCCGTGTTGATATTTCTCATGTTTTCTGAGTTGGCTGTGTCATTGTAATGAAAAACACAGTACTTGTACAAGTTCTCAAAGTTTGTAATACTGTTAAGCCATCTCTTGTTTTTCACACAGGTGGTATGTTTGTAATACTGATAAATGTTTCTATATTTAGAATGTCAACAGAAAAAAAAGAGTTTATACATTTTGAAACTGTCCTCAAATATTTATCACAGAGCAGTGTGTTTGGTTTTTGGGTAACTTTTAAGCTAATTTGAGTCGACTGTATCCTCTTGATAATATTCAGTTGTTAAAGTAACCAATGATTAGTTGCTTCTTGTAATGAGATTATACATGCTTCAATTTTGCTTAAATCTTGCATTATAAACTTTTGAGGTTAAGTTTCTTAGTTCTTTATCTATAAGAATACAAATTATTTCAAAGTTCAAGACTATACAGTGCATAGTGCAATTGTATTGTATTTCCAAATGTTTTTAATCTATTATAGTGTAAGTTGTTATATGATTTTAATGATTTTTCAATGTAAAATATACGAGGGTGCCACCTGTTTAACACTGTCAAATCTAGAGTGAAATAGGCCTTTATGTTTTGGGCAAGCTGAACAATGCTGTAAAATAAAAACAATTTATATTAAGAAGACTGATTACTGCATACAATAGATTTCAAAAACGGGGTTGTCATTCGGTTCGCCTGCAAAAAGACTTGCCGAGCTCAATATTAGTTTACATCGATGGAAAATACGGTTTGTGTGAAATCCATGATCCGCAAGTGGTTATCAAGGTATGTCAAGCTAAATTCAAAGGTTTTTAGGTCAAACTCTACTAAAAAACGTGTTTTATTAATTGTTACTTCACATAGATGTTTAAAATTAAATGTTTATCTTAAGACATAGTTTGACATTTGGTAGATAACATAATTTTGATACATCCAAACTTTTTTTGAGGCAATTGTTGCTCAATATTCCACCTAAAAATGTGTGATGTGATGCTGGAGCTTTCAAGAAAACAATGGACTTTTTTTCATTATGTGTCCATCCAGCAGTAAAATCTTTGAAGTAAAAATATTTGCATACATTTATCGATAGCTTTATATTTTACTTTTTTTTAATGAACTAGTTAATTTGACCCTTTTCTTCAAATTAAACAAATTAAATATGTTTAAGGCACATATTTAAAAACAAAGAAATGTAATATACTCCAAAAATGTATCCACCCACTATTCTGAATGCAGCAAATAATGCATACTTGTTTCTTTGTTTTAAAGTACAAAGGAAGTCCCACAGTGGCTTTGGTTCATGGTTACTTTATTTCAATTATACATTGACATTACACAGTTGGGGAGCTTGAGTTTGAATGCGGGGACAACACATCACTCTGTACACATGAGAAGGTTTCTGTCTGCAGCAGCACGAGGACGCCTGAGCGTATGTCAAGTTTCTTACATTTCCGGGTCCTATGACTTATCAGGTGGTTACTGAGCAGGAGGAGGAGAAGGATAATTGAAAGGGGAGAGACAAACGTAATTTCTGTTGCATCTGGCCCTGAGCCCTCTGACCAGCCCAGTCCTACAGCAGCTCTCACAGGAAGCATACATGAGCGACAAAGCAGAAGCTGCCAGAGTTTAGAGAAAAGTTGTCGGTGTCTGTGTCAGCATGGCCGGGGGCTCGGTATTTGAGTGTAAGGAGTACTTGTTCAAAGTGCTGGTCATCGGGGAATTAGGCGTCGGGAAAACGAGCATCATCAAACGCTACGTGCACCAGCTCTTCTCGCAGCACTACAGGGCGACGATCGGGGTCGACTTTGCTCTTAAAGTGATCAACTGGGACAACAAAACGCTGGTCAGGTTACAGCTGTGGGACATCGCAGGTAAGGAGACGCTAATTCACTACAGTCATGTGACACTTGGTGCTTTAAACCGAATCAGATGCTTTCACTATCAATGGATGCCAAGCTCAACTTCTCTGTGTGGCACAGGGGGAAGTTTCACTTTCACAGATTGCAAGATATGACGAAATTCAACATTTAAGTTTTAATATTCAAACAGAAATATAGACATAATATACAGAAGTAAGTACCACAAGCTCAGTTAGGCAGGAGGAATTTCCAACAGAAAAGACCGGTTGATCATGTCTGCTCGTCCCCTTTATGATATAATTCAGAGGAATGTAGGTCACGTTGTCATTACCGACAGAGCGCCACCCCCCTCCCTGAACTCACCATCATATTCTTGTTATATTTTCTCTAGGGATTAATTTGTTTAAAGGTTTGCTGATTTGACTTAACTGCTCTCATCGTTATTCAATGCTGTTGTTCATGTTGCAATGTCACTGTAATGTTACCCAAAAGTCCTTCTGCCATGTGATCCTTTTTTTCATGGGAGGATTTCAATAAACTTGGGTAAACTCCCTCTGAGCTTCTAAACTTAGCACACACAGCAACCTGTGAATTCCAGCAGCTTGAGTAAGCAAGCCAGACAAATCAGAGCAGTGTAAATAAAGTTTCACACTTGCAGGCTGTTTCAAACTCTCACTGTGTGTTCATCTTCAGGCACCAAAATATCACATTGCAAACAGAAAGTGTCTGAGAATGGCTTGCTGGAAAGGACAGGTCAGAGAGGAAGTGAGAAGTAGACAAACCAGCACACACAATAACTCTCTTTTACACTTCCATGTTGATCAATGCAGGCTTTTTCCACATTTAAATCGGCAGAATGAGAGATGTAATGTGTGGTGATGGGAGGGTGAAGGGTCTCTCTGACATCCTATTAGCCTCTTTTCTTTCATGTTATTCCTAGAGTATCCTCCTAGCCTAAAATAAAACTCACATTAGTGCTTGGGAAATAGTCAGATATACTGTAAATCATAAGGTCAATTTATGGTAGGTATTTTTTCGTTTGGTTTAATGAGATCACATGGCTTCAGGGCCTGTGTGTGCTGTTGATGGTAAAGAGTCCAAGGGTTGTCTCTTTTTTTTATTATGTAGCTGCTGTAATTCTAAATGGCAAATATGTTCTTTAAAAGTGACAGTTAAGAAATGCCATTTGTATTATCTGTTCGGTACAGTCCTAGACTAAACAGTAATGATCTCACATGTGCAGAAGGAAAGTAGGAGTAGTTAATCTTTCTCTGAGAAGGTGGCATTCGAGGAGAGGACTGTGCACTGTCTGTGTGTGCATTATGTGCTCAGTTAAAATGAATTGTAAGGACTATGAAATGTCGGAAAATACTGATAAGTGGTCATCACGATATTTAAACTGCTATATTTAGTTTACTATCATAAAAGACGCAGAAAACAAGCAATCGCAGTTGACAACAAAATAAATGTCAGATTTACTTATTGGTCGTTCATAAAGCCTTGCAACTGTAATTCAGTGAATACTTAACTAGCTCAGGTTTTGTTTTCAGCTGCAGGCTTGTAGTGGACATAACCTTTGTTTTGACAGGATGACAAAATGACTACTTATGATGACATCGGCTGTCATTAAGATTGGACTTTGTGCTCACACTTATTTGTCTATTTGCTATTTCCTGAAGTTGAATTGCAACCGAAGGATTTAAAGTACAATGAATCCTTCACTGTACCTTCTGACTCTCAGTCATGGGTTTCCAGAGATGATGCACACGACAGAGCTTGAGATGGGTAAACTATAAACTATTCAAGATGGTTGAAAATCACCATGTGCAAGTGATTTAGCACCACATGCAACACAGAGAATAGGGATTGTTTCCTAGTACATGCTGTTCTTAGGCATGGCACAGTTATAGCTTGTAATCTGGCTTTGCTGTAAAATCTTTAACTACTGAGTTGCTTGTCAAGATTTCTGTATTTTGAAGAGTCAGCTGCTCAATGTCACATCCACTGTGTACATGCATTACATTGCATTTTGTACATACATACAGTATGTGAGCTCTGATTTAAGGAAATGTAAACATATTTTCAATTCTATTTTTAATGTCCATTTAATATTTTTTTCATGTTGTGCAAATACAAATAAAATAGCCCTTTTTAGATTTACTCAATTCATACTTCCCAATGCCACCGTGGCCTTTCTTCTCCCTCAATCAAACAAACCTCATGTGCTGAGATAGATCAGGACAGATGGTAAGAAGACTGCTGTTTTTTTTTTATTCCATCGCTAACAGCAGTGACGGAAAGGGGGTGGACAGTTGGTTTGTGTGTGTGGCGGGGGGGGTCATTGCAGACTGATTGGCAGAGTGGGCTCTCCCCCAGAAGTACGTTTGAGGTAAAATGACACAGATAGTCAATTACAATTATCGCACCTCAACAAGGTCTGGCCAGCAGACTCCGAGGATGAAATAAGTATCAAATCGTTGGTGTGAAAGAGCTCGAGGTATATTTTCCAAGTCATTAAGACCAGTCATTAAGCCATTTAATCGTGCAGAAAAGGAGGAGGAATTATCTTCTGGGCAACGCTGAGGGCAACTTCAGAGTAGGGTTGTCTTTTAGCAACCCTACTAATGATTACAGTCTGGGAGGAATGACAGTAATCAGAGGCTTGTACGTGATGTGGACAACATGGAAGTCAGTGTAAAGCTAGCAGAGCTCCCACCCCCTTTTCACCCGGAATTGCTACTCTCTCCTTGATTTGTCAAAGACTGTGGACAGGATGATTACCAATAGTCAAAGTGTTAAAATAGCCTGCACCTCGTAGGACTGAACCTAAGAGCCGGAGGATGCATGTTACTACAGTATGATGTATGCAGGGGTTTCCATCACAGTGCTAACCCACTGTACTGTCAGGAACATGGGATTTTACATTGACCCCTCCAACTACTCTCTTTTCCCCTCAAACATTTCATTTTCCACCAGGATTATGTTTTATAAATGTTTGTCCTAACCTTTTGTCTTTGGATTTTGTGTGTGTAAGGTTAAGGAAAGAGCTGTATGTAACAATTACATTTATCATCAATAATCTGTAGATTATTTCCTCTAAAAAATAATTTTGTCTTTATTAATATATCTTTGAAGATGAGATGTAGGTAGTAACGATTGTAATTACTTAAACCAAATTGATCTTTGAAAAAGTGACTAATTAGTTTTGATTGTTGATCGTCTAACAGAATAAACAACTCAACCACTAAGTAAGACTTTATGCTGCCGAGCAATTAATCCCCATTTAGCAATCGCAACTTTAAATACCGAATGTGACCTTGAGGCCTTTTTAAGCACACCGTGTAGAAAAAATGCACCAATGTTGAATGAGCAATGAATGCTCCACACCAACAATGTGTACTCCTTAGTGTAAAAAGTAACAGTCTTGCTGAACATTTCCTTGGTCACTCCACTTTACACTTGAGAATATCTCTGATATCTCTGGTAAGTTGATCATTTACACAGCTCTGTCATTATCTGGTATTTTTTTTATAGTTTTCGTAGTAATTATGTAGAATATTAGTTTTGTTTTTCACTTTTCTGTATCCTACAGTTTAATTACCAGAAATAATGAAAAACATGAAACAATTCCTGGCCTGTTCTTGATTCTTACACAGATTGAAAAAGGATTTTGATGCAGTAGTAGTTTAAATGGATCACATGTAATAAATCTACAACAAATGTTAGTATTTTCAGCTAAATTCCTGCAACGTTGTGCCAAGGCTTTATATTAATCGGCCCCCATTAACCCTTCAGTTAAAGGTAGAGGAAAACGATAGTCACACGACTTGGAGGTTGAGGATTTCCCCTGAATTCAGACTTTGTTTGGTGCTTGAGGCCTTGGTAAGCTGGAGTAAGTCACCTCTCACATGCTGCTCTGTGGAATTTGAACGTGCCAGTCATGTGATGTTCACGGTCTGTCCTGAGAAGCTCGTGCTGAAGACTACCTTTAATGACTGGACCCTGTGTAGTTTGGGTAATGTAGTTGCTGGGAGGGCGTGTGGTGAAGTTTTACAGCCAGTTGCCTCCCATCAACAGACGGAGACTGCTGCTGTTGCTACTGCCGTGTCTGGCTTGGACAGTTTCTATGGTAACCCACCCACAGGATAGCAATATGTGCGACCGTAGAGGGAAGTGGGGTTGCTAGGGCTATGGATAATGATGAGACTTTTATTTCTATGTCTCCCACACAAACAGATATGATACAGTGGCTGAAACTGAGGCATTAACGGCAGATTTCTGAAGATATCCCAGGTCCATACCCAGAATACCAAACTGTACCTTTGGCCATGCACCAGTGTTCATTAGTGTGGTGGACGCAACGGAAATTACCCTCGCTTCAACCCTTTGGGATTTCTCAATAGTTTGCCGTTTCTCCTGGATAGATTCAGACATACATTTCTTTAGTTGCAGGCATGTTGAGCGTTTGAGGCAGCAGCACAAGTCTTTGTTCTTCTCTCTGGCAGTCTCATGCGCCTCTGTGGCATTCAGAGAGTAAATACTCAATTGTTCACACAGCTCTTTGATTCTTGTGTTTTCTGCTGTTAGGGTGAGCAGCAAATGTCAGCCATTAATACTTTCAGTATAATGTTATCTATCCTTTATTTAAATGTTATTGCTTCGTTGAATATCAGTGTTTGGTGGTCTGGTTCCAGCTTCTTAAATTTGAGGATTTCATGATTATCTGTGTCATTCTTGATAGGAAACAGAATTTATTTTCTTTCTTTTAAATGGTTTTACATGGTTGGTAGGATAAAACAAGACATCTGAAGAAACCATTTTTTAAGTCTGTGGGAAATGATGGGATTTTTTGTTGGAATTAAGTATTTGATTAGTAGATAAAATAATCAGAAATACAAATAAACAGTAGTTGCAGCATTCGTAATATACAGTATCCTTCTTTTTTTTAAACAAATCTAAAGGAATGACCAAAACCGACATTGAAGGGAACTGGCTGTGTATCAAAACCCTGATAAAGCTTAATCTTCTGTGCCGTAGACCTCCATTCTTGACCAAAATCATGTGCACTGTAGTTTATTTTAAGTAAAGTTCAGATTTGCCGTGCTTTGGAAGAAGCTATCAGGAATGATGTAGAATTTTCTTATTTGGTTGTTTTTCTAAAACAGGACTGGCTTCAGTCAATGGAGCTGAATGATTATCAAAAGTTAAAGTTCAGGCATCTTGGGATTTGCTGTCATTTAATGTATACCACAGCCACATATCAATACCCCACATAACTCATTACACCATGCAACAGTCAGGTGTATATCTGTGCCAATCACATTGGTGGTATTGATTGATATAATCACCCCATATGAGTCTATTCCATCCAGGCGGTTCTCTCCAAGGAGAAGTAAGGTTAAGCCCCCAACCTCCTGTGCCTGCACATCGACCCAGGAAAAGGACTGGCCATGTCAGAAAATCAAGTGAAGTGTTGAATGTGGACAATGACATGCTGTCCATGGCCTCTTCAGCGAACAGTTGGTGCTTTACTCCTGGTATAAATGAATGAGCATACTTATTCTCATCATTCACTTACTACTTTGCAAAAAAAGAGTGTGCTGTGCGACGTAAGATTACTTTTTAGCCATTGTTCCTCCATTTTTTCAGCTTAACACAAAAGCCCTTTTTTGGATGTTATGAAATAATTGGGTCTGATCACTGGCTTTGTTCATTGGTGAAAGGAGTTCATTTAATTGAATAAAACATAGTTTATTGCATTCTTTGCCTCTGTGCTAAAAATTGTTCAGTTACTCCGTTTTGGCTTAACGTTGGGCTCAGTCAGACCTTGCAAAAATAATTAAAACAAGATGAGACAGCAGCCTGGTAAATTATTAAGCAATTTTTTCCTTTCTATATTGTGGATGTATGAGCTACAAAAGGCCTGGAAATAAAAGACTTATTCCAGTCCATCAGCTCTTTATCCCACTGTGTCGTGTCTCTGGTGAATTCACCTGGGGTTATATCAGCTAAAATTAGACTCTCAATTATGAGCAATTACCGTCAGGCCTGTGGGACCCACAGTGTATTCACTCTCTTGCTCACACCCGCATTGCGCCACACAACTCCAGTTCCTCGTGTCATTGGGTAAGTACCCACAGTAAAGTGAAAGTATGCTGAGAGAAGCTTTGCTTGCAGTTCCTCAATCTTAGGTTCATTTTCTATTTTGTAACTTGGCTCTGGTGGAGGCTGACGTCCTAATACACAGTACAATTACACTTGCCTTCTAGGCTTTCCTAAATTGGAGCAGTGTAGCAAAAAGATGTGCTAAATCAGTCAAATGTTACCTAAAGTCATTGGAAGCCTGATGTGTTTGCTGAGACTAAATCTAAGTGAAATGAGCAGGTGCTTAAAAGACACAATACGTGAGCCAATGTAAAGAAGCAATAGCCCTCTATTAAACCTAAACAAATGATTGTAGCCTGATTTCAAGTAAAAAAAAAAAATTAAATCTGAGTTTTGTGTGTTCACATCAGATAACCGAAAGAGACATATATTTATAGTTGTACTTAAAATCAGCATTTTGTGCAGGTCATATGTTATGATGAATCACCATCATAAACAGAACTGATATGGGCACGCAAAAGCTCAAAAATAGGAACCATATATTGAAGCTTACGCAAGCTCTCATGTGTGTATGAGACATTTTATTTTATCTAAAGAAAAAACACTGCTGTCATCAAAAAGAGAAAAACAACCATAATCCCCCAACTTTTAATATATAACTGCTTTTGCTTTATGTGGTCTGAAACATAATATAATTGTTATTTAAACTATGAGCTCCCAGCATAAAAACAACCTTCTATCTAATCATATTTTCCATTTGTATTTGCGATCCAGGCAGTTTACGTCACCCGATTTTGTTTTGATCAGATAGGCTTCAAAGTGTGACTTGACAGCATAGTATTAAAATAAATACCGTTCACCGTTGAACCGCTGACCATAGATTCACTTCCTCCAATGAGATGCTGTGCTGCACGCATCAGTGCACACTTGTGCTAAGGTGAAGTGATGTGGTCCGAGTAAAAGTTATGTTAGAGAGCTCGGCTTGGACTTGTTTTCGCCACTTCAAGAGTCTGTTTCCTCTTAAGGGTTAAGATAAAGTACTATTGCTTACTTAAGTATGGAACATCTTGTTGATGTTTGTATTTGTTATGAGTAACATTATTAAAATCTACAGTGGATATAGGGCTGTGCGATTATGGCAAAAATCATAATCACGATTATTTTGGTCAATAATTGATATCACGATTATTAAATACGATTATTCATTGACTTTGAAAACATCCATTTTATTGAACTTTAAAACAAATACAAATAATAATTTGAACAGTATCTTTTTAACTGTTGATTACCCTGAACGTATAATTCAACTGAAAAACCAATACAAAAATAAATAAAATAAATGATACATTTATATTCACATTTAAATAAATAATATCAAAAATAATAAATACCAATAAACAAGATCAACAAATATTTTGGAGCGCACTCCAACAAGCTACTAAACATATGTAAATATGATAAATACAAATAAATTAGACTAAAATAAATTAGATCAAATATGTTGCAGTGCACTGTCACAACCTAGCAAAGCAAAATAATTGTTTTTTTCGATTATGTTGTTTTCGTAATTGTGGCAGGCCAAAATCGTAATTGCGATTAAAATACGATTAATTGCACAGCCCTAAGTGGATATATTTGTTCAGTGGATATATCTGTAGCTGTTTTCTATGATGTTGTGGGATTCACAAAGAGTTAAATGCACAAAGAGGCAGTGTGACAGACATATTGGTAGTTTTTAAAAGAAGTAAAAAAACTCTGGTCCGGTTGTGTTTAAGAAGAGTCTCTCTCAGATTAATAGTGACACCAAATACAAATATGCTTTGCCTCTTGTGAACTATTTTCTTAGATTTTTTGGAATATGAGTACAGAGAAAGGGTTTATCATTACAGCAGATTACTTCTTCCATTCTCTGTGTCGATTAGGCCCTCATCTCTATCAATGGACAAAATGGAGAAAGAAATGAGACTGAATTACTTGCATGACAATCTCAGGGCTAGACATCCTGGTTTCATCCTTTAAATACTGTGATGGTATTTGCTTTTGAGGGCTTCATTACATCCACATGTTTTGAATCATTACACAAATCCAAAAACCTATTACTCGTATTGCTTTCAGCGGCTTTGTAAAAATGCAAATGTTTCACTGTATTCTCTTTCTGTCCTCCAGGTCAGGAGCGATTTGGGAACATGACGCGAGTGTACTACAAAGAGGCTGTGGGGGCATTCGTGGTGTTCGATGTGACAAGGGGCTCCACGTTTGAGGCGGTGTCTAAGTGGAAGCACGACCTGGACAGCAAGGTGAAGCTGGCTAATGGCAGCCCCATCCCCTCAGTTCTGCTCGCCAATAAATGCGACCAGAAGAACGACAGCTCCAACAACACAACCCTAATGGACAATTTCTGCAAAGAGACCGGCTTCCTGGGCTGGTTTGAAACCTCAGCAAAGGTGAGAGATCAATACATTAGACGCAGAAGCCATTACTTACACATTTGCATAAAACAGGTCTATGTGCTCTTAGATGTATTTCTATTTATATCTGTTTAACAGGCTTTTTTCATGAACATGCTCTCTGATTTTTCTCTACGTTTTATTTGTGGTTACTCTACAATTCAGCAGCATGGAATTATAGGGATTAATACTGGCAAAAATCTTTCACACTGGGGATACACATTTCCTTTTAAAGCTTCCTGGGTCATGGTCCAAACATGACTAGTAATGTCTTAAAATCTTATTTCACGCATGAACGTGACTCGAGTTTGCGGAAAATCGGATTTGATGAGAGCTTTGAAATACACAGCCAAGTCAAACTAAGATGAGACTGGATATTTCTGGTCAAGACACTTTGCCATTTTACTGAATGGCTTATTCACTTCTAAGGCAATCGTGAAATAGTTACATGTAGTGATTTGTTTTTTCTTAAGACTTGGGGCATTCTCTCAACAGGTTTTAACAATTGTAAATGTTTTGATCCAAATGTCAGTGTTGTATAATGGCAAATGGTATACGTTTTTGTTCTGCTGCCAGTCATGCGCAACGTCTACAGACATTTATCTTTCCAACCAGGGAAAAGATTTGTTGGACAGCTGGTATCGCATGACGTTGATTGATGTTGCAGCCCAGAGCTTTGAGTGATAGGACCCCTGACAGATAATGTTAGGTTGTGTTTCTCTCAACTTCGGTCATGATATTACAGTTTTAATGTTATTGTGTTTACATTATATTTTTGTAACTCTGTCTTTTTGTGACTAGTATTTTGGTCAAGAGAGATCATTTTGAGTAGAGTAAGAGTAGTAGTGTTAAGGCCCTGCATGCAACATTTACCTAAGAAAAGTAAACGACTATTTGCAACAAAATCATCAGGGAGAATATTTGCATTGTAGGATTATAATTTGTGTAAAGCAGTTCTTTAATATACTGTTGGGTAGTTTCATTTGTAAAAAAGCATCATGTTTTTAATCTGGTTTTGTATATAAAAAGTACATCTGTAAAGTAAGTAGTAACTTCACCTTTTAAACAAATGATATAGAGTGCAAGGTACAATATTTCCATTCCATGACGTAGGGAAAAGTACCAAAAACAGTGCACAATACTTGAGTAAATCTACTGACCTACCTTCCACAGCTGTAAGTCTTTTTTTTCTGAGGTGCAAACTCTATGCTATAATACAAGACTCCTCAGCAGGTAACTGAGTGAGAGCACGAGGCTGACATGAACAAAAGGCTGCCAGCACTCTGGGTGTGCCGTGTCATGTTCATTTATAAATGACGTCCTATGAAAGATGCAGTTGTTTCTGACAAGGGCTAAAATCACAGCCAGCCAATTGATCATTTTCTTAACTACGAGAGTCCTGGGAAAGCCCTCTCCCATGTTTTGCATTTACATTTGTGTCATTTTTTGATTCTGCTTTGGGAGACGTGGAATGGTAAAGAGGAATGCTTTGATCAGTTTTGGAAGCCCGGGTAAACTTAGTTAACTCATTCCAGATAATCTTAGGCTGTGCAGCCATGTCACGTGCTGTGTCATGTGAAGTGTGTTGGTGTGTGTGATCAGTGCAAAGCTTTTCTGTGAGTGCAATGAAGTGTTGTTCTTTTGTATGCCTGTCACGTTGGCTATAAGCCAGACATACAACAAACTCTGTTTTATTTTTTTTTCTCAATGAGTACCAAACTTTGTTTCAGTTTAAGAAGCAAAACACACAGTTTTCTTGAGCTGAAAAGTCTTCACCAGTTTTTAAAACGTTGTCAAATGCGGAGAGGCTGTTAATTTCCTGTGGTCCTAATCAGCCTTTTATGTAATCAACAACTTAGTCCCTCTAATTGTGAGGTGCCTCTTGTTCTGATTGGAGCACGCCCTCTACTCATTGAACAATCATAAAAACATTACTTAAACGTTAACTAGACACAATCATGTGATTGTGCGCACTTCCAATTAATTAAACACTACAACAGATTTTAACAGTACATTTGGACAAATAATATACCACATTTTTCCTTGTCAGATATGTTATTTTGTACAACAATGCCGATAGGTATGTAAATGTAGCCCTGTAAATATGATGTATGATGTCCTTTATTGTTTTTTGTCGTTTGATGTTGTAACCTACTTGCTGCAGGTCTCCCTTGAAAAAGAGATCGATGATCTCAATGGGACCACCTGGTTAAATAAAGGTTTGAAATTAAATGAAATGAACAAAAAGGAATTCGATTTTCATAGCAAACGTAATCTCTAAAAAAAAAAACTCTGTTCGCCTTTACCCAAGATGACCAGGCCTCTTTGTAAAAAATGTTGTTGCTACAGAGCCTGGAGAAAGGCCATTAATATTCATTAACTCTTCAACCCATGGGATGACAGCTTTTCGCCACAGTGTGAAGGACACAAGTAAATGGCTGTTTGTAACTCGTCCCTGTCAGCCTCAGATCTCTGGTAATAGTCCCTGTCTCCAAACTGTTGCTTTAACAGGCTGTTTCATGGAGAGGGGTTGAGTTGACTTCCAAAACAAATATTTAAAGATGCAAGCAAAGACATGCATCAGGGTCTGATTGTCACTCTGCAGATGTACTTTTGTACAACGACTCTGATATTCTGTTTTGACCTTTTTCTAGGACAACATCAACGTGGACGACGCAGCACGTTTCCTGGTTGAGAATATCTTGGCTAACGACAAAGGTTTGCCATACGAGGAGAGCAATGGAGACCGGATCAAACTGGACCAGGAGACTGTGGCTGCTGAGAGCAAGTCCGGCTGCTGCTGACACTAAATCCATTCATATTAGCCATCCGCCTCCTTTGGCAGGGTCTGACCCGGCACCCGGCCTGTGGCTCTCAGCCCTCTACTGCAGCCTCTCTGAGGAATATCAATTCTTGGGTCTCCAAAGCTCCAGGATCTTCTCCTCTCTGCACTGATGCCCGTTTGCCCTGCACATCCATAGTTGTTCTCACTAGGCCAGAATAGAAGCCCAATTTTATCTTAATGTTGTCACTGTCTCTGTAGGGCTGTTTCCTTCTTTGTTGACACTTCTAAACCACCCCTTCTTTATTATTGTGTTCATCTCACTGCACATTTCCCTGATGGTTTATTCCACCACCAACTTTAAATCCTACCCAGCCCTCCACACTTGGACCCTGCTACTCCCTCCAGTTGCCCTGTTAGCCCCTGAAGCCCTGGAATATACCATGCTTGAAAGGGGCTCAAACTAAGCAAAACTCACAAAAAACGAACTAGAAAACCACCTGTAGCCTCTCGATTTCTGTCCGTTTCCTTGTCATTCAATATTTTTCTGTGAGACAAGTCCCTTTTGAGCTCGCAGCACGCTCATGTTTATGTTTCCAGCTGTTCTACTACTGTTTGAAAAAGAAAGCAGACAAAATTCACGGTTAAGCATTATCAAAGAGTTATTGTATCTCATTTAATTAATTGTTGGCTTGATTTAATAATTTCTGTTAAAAAAACTGCAATGTTAATTAGAGCAGAACACTTTGTTTACTCAAACTTTTACAAAGACAATACAGTATAATCTAATTGTGGTACTATATGAGACATGGTCTTTTCACCAGCATAAACATTTAGATTTACAGCATGTTTTTTTCTTTTTATTGTTGGGTCATACATTGCCATGCAACTGTCAAGCGAAATATCAGAAAAACAGAATGTAATGGAGGACTTCACTTTCTGGTACATTAAAGTGTTCAGATTAAAAACCTGAAAGACTTTTTAAACACTGTGTTGAGATAAAGTGTGTATGTAAAAATACTTTAAATATACAAGACCAAAATAGAATAAACATTTTAAAATATTGTTGTTGTCTACCGGTGATTAGTCTGTTCACATATATTTGTAATATATTTAAATGAGTTCATCTACTGTATTATTTATTTTTGTATCATATAATATTCTGTGAATGAAAATGAATAAATAAGTTGCACCATGTGTGGCTTAGTGTGGTGTGGCAGATATATAAACCATGCTCGAGTAGAAGTTCTGCAACTCTTCAGAGTGAGATGGCAACATCATTTGATCTTTGAAAGCAGGCCTAAGTGTTGGTTACCTAATGAAAAGCACAGATTAATAGCAAATGGTAAAGTCAATGGCTAGAATAAGACTCACAAGTCTAGATGTTATATCATCCAGCACTGTACTGTACTGTAAGCATTAATGGCCACAATTTATAGAGTTGTGCATGTGAAAAACAAGGTCACAACATGTGTATGCGTACAACATGGTTTTAAGTTACCCTTGAAGACACACAGTGCAACAGATGAAGTTGTATTTGTGAAATGTATGTATGTATGACTCAGACTCTGCGCATGTCTGTGTGTGTCAGAGAGGGAGACGGGACCATGTGATTTCACTTAAACAGTGTGTGATAGTCATCAGACAATGTCCTCACCACTATGACTTGTACTCTCTCATCCACACACACAACTGTTTGTGAAGCAGGAATGCAGTGGAGGTGTACCAGTATTGTGGTGTATTACATTACAGGAACTCTCATTAAATGCCAATACTTCAATCTGCATGAAATTAATAAAATATTTCAGAGAAAAAGTTAAAACCTTGACATAATACAGATGTATTGGTTTTAATCTATGAATGTATATGTTACTGTGTAGGAGGTGCTACAATTGTGTGGTTTTACACTATGATCTGTTAATTTAAGGCAAATCAATGCTATTCAATGCCATGGTATACATGAAGATGCAACCTTTGTGACGCTTTTAATGTTACACTTTCATCAAGATGGTTCGAGGAAGGTAGGCTACTGAGTCAAGTTACAGTAACTGAGGCGATATTCTGGATGGTTTCAGTTTCAATCTATTGTTTTATTGTGTCAGTTTATACAAAGGACAATATGGCCAGCTTTTTAATTGATTAGGTTTCTTTGCTGCTTTGTAAATAGATTAGTTGTTAAGGAAAATCTGACTATCCCTCACTATAGTAACAAGTGATGCCACAGCTGCAGTCCCCGCCCACCTTAAGGCTCCGTTGCTGAGCAACGAGAAACTTTGAAGAGCAGAGACATAACCAAACAAATGTACCCCCGGCAAGCTACCTGACTTTTTGGTTCTTTGTACATTTGCTTGCAGGTTTATTTTACCAGGGGCAATGTCTAAGGCAACACTCAAGAAAAAGGAGACCTCCAGTAAAGTCTCTTTATCCGAACGACCGACTGAGTGAGTTCGGATAATGTTAGCAATCGGGCGTTAATTAAGACCAGCTGTTGTTAGCATTAACGTGAGCGTTAGCAGCATATCAGCAAACAACTAAGCTAACGTTAGCATTCAGTATGTACTAATCGAGACACCATACTTTATTAACTGTGGCTGAATTAATGGTTTTATGAATGGTTCACAAATATGTACTATCTATCTGTTTCCGCAGAGGTGGGAGAAGTACTTCCTGTGCTTAAGTAAAAGTACCAGAGTAGGAATACTCGTTTCAAGTAAAAGTCCTGAATTCCAAATGTTACTCAAATAAAAATACAAAAGTATTAGCTTTAAATTCAGAATAATAAATAGTATATGTTTTGATTATAATTATTGATGCATTGATTAGAGTGTTATCAAAGCTGGGAAAGGTGCACCAAATGTTACTTACTTTATTTACTGCAGGGTAGCTTGTGAATGTTACTGAAGGTGTAACAAAAGTCTTATTTACTGTAAGTGTTGATTTTATTTCACATCATTAATCCAAATCTGCAAAGTAACTAAATCTATTAAATACATGTAGTGTAAAAGTACATGATTTACTTCTGAATTGAATTGGGTAGAAGTACAAAGAAGCTAACAATTGAAATACTCAACAAAAGTACCTAAATTACCTAAAATGGTCCCTAAGTTCAGTACTTGAGTATATGTAGTTCGTTACTTTGAGCCAATGTGTTTCTGTACGTCAAAACCTCAAGTAATCACTTTAGAAGAGATGTCACTACATCGCATATGGCATGACAAAAACAGGGTTATACTGGACTGAATGTCTGGTACAGTACTGGCACATTTTTTTACTAAATATTGCCAAAAAAAAAAAATAAGCTTACACATTTAATGAATAGTTTATGTCATTATTTCAGAGCATCGTCCGTAGGAGCAACTTCCTATGAGAGCCTTGGAGGTGTTTGGAGATGCAGGTTTCCCATTTGGCCCGAGTGGAATGACTCAGAAGTCAACCTGGAGAAATGGGACTCAAGTAAAGGAGCTGATGGAAACTCGAACAAGAGTCCCAATGCTGTAAATCTGGAGTATACAATTGTTGTTTTGTATATTGATATATTGGTGTACTGTTCAGTGTACTATCAAAAAAGTGTTTTATTTCACTATACAACTAAATGTATCTTTATTCTTTGTTTTTGTTGTGTTTCCGTATCAAATTAACTTTTTTTGCTTTTTCTTTAGCATTTTTTTGAAGATCCTGAGGGAAAAATATCCCTGCCTCCATCTGTGAAAGTGCACTCCTGGAAACGTCCTACAGAGTTTATTGTCAAGGTAACATCATGTGTAGTACCAAAATGACAGGTATTCTATTATAATGATAAACATACGCTTAGAAGGTCTGTTTTAGTATATCGGATCTAGTGGTTAAAATAGGAAACAATAATAAACAGGAGAAAGCACATTGGTCATGAAGGTATACACATATAAATTAGAAAAATGATTTAATGTCAACTCGCATGAAAAAACAATTTCACTTCTTTCATATTACTTAATGGTTTCAATTTAGCTAGGGCTTCAATTTTCTGATATCACTGGAAATTAAATGTACAGTATATGTATAAAAAAAAAAAACAGTTTTAAAGTCACTTGTCATTTATGTCCCCCTTTTTGTAGATAACAATGACAAATAGACTACATATACTTGCAGAAAGTATTCGTTTTCTAATTAAACATGTCAGGGGAATTACTCTAAGTAGCTGTTTGTTGCAGCCATTAGCTGTATTGGCAAAGTGTATTTCTTTGCCACATAATGTGAAATGCAATGTAATGTAGTTAAGGATATCTTCTCTGTAGTCACCTCCAATATAGTTTTAATTTAATCACTCCGATTTTCTGTTCCCCCTCTCTCAGTGCAGTATTAAGCTATTTTTGCAAACTCCTGCTTTTACATTTAGTCCTTGCCAGGTAAAAAGCTGCCTTTCCACTCAAGATGCCGAAAGCATTTAATTAATTTCATACAAGAGGAACACGGGATAAACACAAAAGCAATCAGCTATGCAGACGCAGGCGAGGCTCTACTGTGAAACTCTCTTCATTAGTCTATAGCGGTCCTTATTTACAGAGCTGTGTTATTGACGGAAATATTTTCAAGTTTGGTTCCCTCTTAGAGTTGCTGTGACGTCTCGAGAGAACACAACCTTAATTGACCTTCAGCTGATCTCTCTCCCCACCACCATCTGACCCATTTAATCAGTTTTAATTAGTAACATGGTAGAATATATTAACTTCATATTGAAATATTCATTGCAGACACAGTCTTGGGAGTATCATGGTGAGGTTAGACCAGTTGAGGACCTTTTGAGGAGGAGAGAAGTGTTAAGTGGGTTACATATTCATGTCAATTATAAACAGATGACGCAAGATGGCCAATGTGTGCATTTATAATGACTAGTTATGATGTGTAGAAATACAACCACACACTGTAAAATTTCTGAGTGCATAAAGCTTTCCGTCAGTCATCTGGCTGTGAAAGTCTTCTATATTTAATTGTTATATTATATATTGCAATCTTCTATTTTAGGGTATCACAGTTGTTGAGAATCCAATGACCTTTGAACTGATCTCCCAAATGATCATCTGATTTGCAGTGAGGTTTGTTTTCAATTGTTATTTCTTCTTTTCTATAAAGCATTGCACTGACTTTTCACTAACCAGTATTGATCAGCACTTGAATAGTGTAATTCAGATGTCAGACAGGGTGACGTTTGAATGACAGAGTGAATTACACTTGGGTAATGCAATGCCCTATTGATTTTGTGAATGATATTGAAAGAGATTTAAAGGTTGATAGTCGGTTAACTCATGATAATGTTTCTCTTCCTTCTCTACTCTACTCTTAGCTGATGAGGTGGATCATCAGTGAGATATATATTGTTTGGACGCTGCATAACAATTCAGATACAAAACAAGATATTTGGAGACCTTGGGATCCCATCTACTCGCTGTGTAAGGTGGGCAGAGGTCATGTGCCACTCTACAACAACTATGGAAAATACCTGGTCAGACTCTACTGGATGGTGAGCCTGACACACACACATACACACAAACATCCACCTACTCTTAGTCTATTTAAAAAGTAGTTTTTAAGAAAACTACATTTATGACATGCAGGTGAAGTCATTGCTTCTCAATGCCTCTTTGTTATTAACATTTTAGAGGCACACTTGAGGCAATGGATGACTTAAGATTGCATTGTATTGTTTAGCAGGCCCCATGAAAGAGGAATGGGGATTGACTAAGGGTTGGAGCGGGGGGGAGGGATGAGAAAGCCTTATCCACTCAGAGCTCAGATCAATCAGTCTCACTACTGTGCCATAAGTGGACGGGCTTCATATTGCCTGACGAGTAGATAAGGTTGACAGGAGTCAGCTTGCTTCATAGAAGGCATGTTCAAAATTGAGTATCCACGCCAAGTAAGATCATGAGAGCAGGCACAACCATGGTAGGGCTTTATGTCATTCAAATAGATTTCATTTAAGTGTTAAGATATTTCTGGTGTTTCCCTTTTGATCGACCATCATTGCATTGGATACATCTTGATATTGTTGGTCTGGTTGTTTCAGTATGTGTGTTGCTTGCCACAGATCTGTAAGTAGTGGACACTAAATCATTGTGTCATTTCAGAAAGGAAACTTCTTCCAGCAAACAATTTGGGTCAGCGAGGAAGTGAAAAAAGAGAGAGAGCTAAAATTGATGGTGTTCTGTAGCACTGTGACTCTTGCCTTGACAAACAAGCATGACACGGTTGTAGGCAGCAGTCCCCGTGCCAACCATAGCACGCTAACAGATGGTTGTTGAGATGGCATTAAGCACCCAGCCCCCATTCATCCTTCCTGCTTCCTCCCATGTTATTGCTCATAGGCTACTCTCTTATCTACTGCTCATATGATTCCTTATTGTTCCAATTCACACCAGTCTTCTTTTCTCCTTCACGCCGCTGTGAATACCCATTCCATTCCCATTTTCTCAGCCCGTTTTTGTTCAGTCCCTCAGCTCCGTCTCTCCTTTCCGCCTCTTCTTCCTCTCTCCTCTTACTTGCCCTTTCACGCTGTATTTTACCCCGTCTCCGAACACATCCAGCTCTTCCTCGGGGCGATGGTTTGACAAGAAAGTAGAAGAACAAGCAAGAAAGAAAGTCTGCTCGACCACTCTGTATACAGTTATGCTAGGGCACACTGATTTGTAAGGAGAGGCACAGCTGTGATCAGTCAGTCAGATTATGACCTGCTTTTTCTTACAAGCAGTGTGAAACTCCCCCAGACGGCCAGTAAACAGACCACACCACAGGCAGCATGTAATAATCCTTGACACCAAACAGGTTGCAAGGTAGCTGATGCTAGGAGAGGTGTGGAAATGTCCTCGGATCAGAGATTTTGAGGTCACGTGTTACCCATTGCGCTTTGAGGAAAAATGTGATCTGAGTGACACCTGTGGCACATTTAGAAATGGAGGAGAAATCCAAGAAATTACCTCGGCAGTGAATATGTCCAGGGCTAGTATCAGTCTAGGGCTGGCCAATCACATCAGTTCCTCTTATTTCCTTTAATGCAGTTGTTTTCCTAACCACAATGTACTGACTGTTTAAACGAGTTAGGCAATCTTTCCCGAGCATGAACATTTTTTCAGTCAGAAAGATTTAGGGTCAAGGAATTCACTGTAAATTGTTATTAAGTTAATTTGAACAATTAATATAAAACACTTCAGTACAGATTAATTGAAACCTGTTAATGTACATGAGCATTAGATCAGTGGTTGATGATGCTGCCTGTGTTGTCATGAAGGTATCAGCAGAATCAAAGTGAGATTTGTAAGGTTATGAAAGCTGCCTAACACACTGATACACATTTTATTGGATGTTACTAGTCAGCTGATGATCAGCAAGATGAGGCATTAATGAGCATATGATTTAACAGCTGATAACTAATCAGCCGATGTCAGTGCCATTTCAGTATAGGCCTGAAGGCATTGCTCCATTCTGGTCTCAGAAGCTCTCATTTCCAAATGTGAACATACAGCAGCTCAAATATCAGTGCAAAAAGCACATTCGATCAGCTTTACAAATATACTGTGAGATGATGCCTCTTTTAAGATGATTATTTTGTGTGTAATTATGGAGTTTTATGTTCTGGAACACAGCTGCAGTATCTAATTGTGCCACTCTAAGGAACTTAAAAAATATAAAATGTTGAATTATTTAGTTCATTTGCTTTGATTACACGTCCTCACTCACTGTTTGTTCTTTCCTTGTTTTCAGGGTTGTTGGAGGAAGATAACAGTAGATGATTCAATGCCATTTGATGAAGAAAACAACTTGCTTCTCCCAGCCTCCACCTGTCAGTCAGAGCTGTGGCCAATGTTGTTGGCTAAGGCTCTCATTAAGGTGGCCAACACAAAGTGAGTTACCGTACATTCCAGC